>NW_017672218.1:30106-109605 GCF_001879085.1 Nicotiana attenuata | reverse complement strand
TAGGGTTAAATTGTCACAGATACGGCCATACCAATCTAAGATGGACAAGAACATGTTGGACCACTTTTTTCTTCTATAATGAAGGATCACGTTTAGTTTGAACTGCCTTAGTTATTGTTAAAGTATCCGTTTTTCAAAAGGTAATTTAATTTTTTTCATAACATGAATCCTCTCTCAAAAATTACTCCAAGCATCTATTTCAATCAAGAACAAAATACGAGATCTAGCATGCTTCTTGCTTTACTTGTATTATTTATCTATCTTGTATGATGTTATTGCATTTTTTAATAGTAGGCTTTTTCAATTGTTGCCAAGATATGATGTCTTTTTTGAGGTGATTTAATTTTTGTTATCGATTATATGAACTTTCTCTCAAAGACAATGTCGCCTATCTCACTGGAGAACAAAATAAGCGTACGTCTATAGTGTTATTATTGTTTTTTGACAAAAATTATAATCTATTTTGTTTTGTGTTTCACATGCACCTTCATGTAACATATCTATTGGGAATAACCAAATAAATAATACTCGATTCTTCTTCTTCTTAAATTAAAATTCACAAACTTCACAAAAATCAGAATTAGTTGACAAAAGTTATTTGCCAAAAAAAAGAAGTAGAGGTGGAGAGAGTTTTAATATTCAATTTGAGTTCAAGAGAAGAAAAAAACCAGATTGAAGTGGTTTTCATTGCAAGCCATACTTGTTCGAATATCAAATTTTACATGTAATTTTACAAATTCCCTTAGCAAAATATCGTTCGTCTTTTTTACCCTTTAAAATTTGAGTTTACACTGGACAAAATAGTCACTTTATTATTTTTTCTAATATTTAGAAATATTAATTTAATTAATCTCCTACTATTTAGGAATAGTCATTTAATTAATTTCTTACTATATAGGAATAGTCATTTAATTATACTCCTAATATTTATAAACTTTTTTTTTTTCATTCAACCCATTTATATTTAGGAGTACTAAATTTCTTCTTCTAGGTTTCGGAGGAGGTTTCTTTAGTTAATAAAATTCTGCCTAAAAGATTCAGTTTTTTGAGTTCTCCTTTTAGGTTTAGGAGGGGTTTTTCTTTAGCTAATAAAATTTTACCTAAAATTTAGGTCTTTCTTTAGTTAATAAAGTTTTGACACAACCAAAGGATGTGGTGCAGCCTCCCTTAACTAGAGGTCTCGAGTTCGAGCCCTGGTTATGGAAAAATCCTTAGTAGGGAGCGATTACCCTCGAAAGGGGCTCTACGCAGCGCGAATCCGGATATAGTCGGGCTCCAATATGGGTACCGGACATCGTGTGGGCAACAAAAAAAAAGTTTTGACATAGGAAAAGTAAGAAAAGTTTCGGTACTAACTTTTTAGGACTAATGTTTTATAAACTATATTAGGTGAAAATAAGCCTTTTGAGCTAATTTATGGACTAGGAGCCTTTTTTTTTAATAATTTGTTTTATCTATTTGAACCATATACAGTTTTACCTTTTATGTATGTTGTCTATTTACCCATATTTTCAAAAGTGTATTGTGTTACGTGATAAAAACCTAGAGATTATACCCAGCAAATTAAAATCCGTTCTAATTTAGATTTTATAGATTCGCCTTTGACAATATGATTTGACAAGGTTCTTCTAATCCAAGTTTACTAACAATTCCAATAATAATGCATCAAAGGACTATCATAGGACAATATTTATTTATTTACTGAGTTAATATATATAAGATTTAGGCACTTGCACTTTTATCTTTAGTATTTTTTTTTAGTTTATAAAGAATATTTTATAATGTTAACGTTGTTTCTTAAAGTTTTGTATGCAATGATATGGGATACACGCGCAACGCGCGTACCCTAAAACTAATTTTTTTAATAACCTGAATCTTATTCCAATAATGCCAAGAAATGAGGAAGACAAAGAAGCATTAAATGCTAGGTGGCTAAAAAATGTGGTACTAACATCTAGTATAATTACAATAGATGAGCCCACACAGCCAAAATGTCAAACTCCAATCAAACTTGAGCGTGTTATCTTTTATATGGTGAAAAATATGAGAGGCTTGGAATTGATAGTCCATTCTCCACACAATTCCCTAACAAGGAATATGATAAAAACAAGGAGAAAGGTCCAAATTCGTGTTCAAGTTTTTCTTTCTTTATATTTTTGGTCCATTTACACCCATATCTTTCGCGATCTTTTCTTATTTGCCTTTATCAAAACAAAGCTCTAACGTAAAATGGATGAACTCCACGCATTCAGATAAATTTTAAATTTTTTTCTCAATATTTTAATTATAATTTAATATTATCCTCAAGTTGGAATTTCGTTAAAGGGTCACGAGCAAAAATATTAAAAAATTCTTAACGATGTGAAAATATTAGACCAAAAGCTTAATAAAGAGCAAAGTTGCTCAATTTCGGATAGTAGGCAGACAAATTTCATTTCCCCTAAAAACAACTATATATTAATATTCATTATTTAAATAAAATTATAGAGCACGGAAGAATAAACCAGAGAGAGAGAGAGAGACTAACAAACAATGGCTTGATAAAGTTTAATTGGTACTTTACGCCTTCTATCTTTGATCAAAACTTTATAACTTTTTGATAAAGTTTAATCAGTTAATTGACTATTAAAGTAAATTTACACAACTATTTTATCAAATTAAAGTAACTGAACATTAATTGTAAAGTTACTTTACATTCTTTATAGTAAAATTACAAAACTATTTTTAGTCACATTAAATTGTTAAACTTTATTCGTGCATCAGTAAAGTTCTAGAATTTCATTTTGTCACGACCTAAAACCCGCTAGTTGTGATGGTACATAACCCAACCCGTAACTATCCAATTTCAATAATGGTAATAAGTCAATTAAACAAAATAAATTATCTGGTTCTATTACATTTCTCAAGGACTGGTAGTACAAATCATGAGCTTCTAAGAATAGAGTTTACAAAGCTGATATGGAACAAATACATCTTCTGTTTGAAAAGTACATAAACAGAGTTTTTATAATCCACAACTACCATGAACAAGAGGCAGCATACAATAGGAACGCAGGTACGACTTCTAATCCAGCAACCATCGAACACAACAACATCGGCATCTGAGATCTGCACGCAATGTGCAGGAAGTGCAGTATGAGTACAACCGACCCCATGTACTAAAAAAGTAACAAACCTAACCTTAGGTTGAAAGCAGTGACGAGCTGGAACATAGGTCGGGTCCAACACTAATATCCAATATCAGTTCATAACAGTGTAAAGCAAGTACATAAGAAGTAGCTCAGAGATAGAATGCTCAGCCTTTTCATAATTTTTAAAAAATGGTTCCGCCTTTCAAGAATATCCGTAAAAAACCCAAATTCTTTACCGAAAACGTCATAAAATATGAGATAGTTTGTAAGCTGTATTTCTTTTTCAGAAAAAAAAAAACCTTTTTCACAATAGATAAGATGTTTCTTTTTCTTTCCAAATAGCAAGTGTGAGATACCTCTCTATGAATACATATCGATGTGTGTAAAAATGTCATGAATGACGTGATACCGTACAACATGAGGAAGATGCGTCTCAATGCATGTATGTCATATATGCATGCCAATGCCATGTACCTCAGAGATGAATCATGTACTCACACTCTCAGAGTACTCAACCTCACTGTATAACACTCTCCACTTATGATACTCAACCACTCGACACTGTATATGGCCCACACGGCCCAGGAAAATCCATCCCGGAACATATACAACACTGACTATAAGTCATCCAGTACCAACGAAGGGCCATTTCGGCTCCATGGAGAAGATCCATCACTAGGTATATATGTATAAATTCTCAACCACTCGGTACTGTATATGGCTGGTACGGCCTAGGGAAGGTCCATCCCGGAATATATACATCACCGACCATCAATGTAATGATCCGGCCGGTCGTTTTGAGAATTTATGCCCCATTCCCCTATTAACTGTTTTCCCTGTGTTTATTTCTGCTATTGTGATTTGCTGGGACGATTCGTTGTGGGTTTCAGAGTGTTTTGGGACACTTAGTCCTAAATGAGAGCTTAAGCTTTAGAATTTGGGCCGTAGTCGGAGCAGTATGAAGATGTCCTCGGAATGGAATTCTGTCAATTCTGTTAGCTCCGTTGAGTGATTTCGGGCTTAGGGGCGTGTTCAGATTGTGTTTTGGACGTCTGTAGCTTATTTAGGCTTGAAATGCCGAAAGTTAAATTTTTGAAGTTTCCGGATCGATAGTGAAATTTTGATATCGAAGTTGGAATCCGATTCCGAAAGTTGGAATAGTTCTGTAGTGTTGAATGTGACTTGTGTGCAAAATTTGGGGTCAATCGGACATGGTTTGGTTGGTTTCGACATCAGTTGTAGGATTCTTAAAATTTCAAGTTCATTAGGCTTGGGTTGGAGGGTAATTCGTGGTTTTAGCATTGTTTGATGTGATTTGAGGGTTGGACTAAGTTCGTATGATGTTTTAGGATTGGTTGGCATGTTCGGTTGAGGTCCCGGGGGCCTCGGATGAGTTTCGGATGCTTAACGGAAATTGATTTGGACTTAGGCATTTGTAGATATTGCTGAACCTGATATAACCGCACCTGCGCATGTGGGACCGCAGGTGCGGTGCCGCAAAAGCGGCTTGGTAATCGCAGAAACGAGTTTAGCCCTGTGCTCCAGGGACCACAGATGCGGGACCGCAAATATGGCCCAGCGACCGCAAATGCGGCCCCAACCCGGATAAGTGGATTTCACACCTGCGATGCTTTTCCCACAGGTGCGGGACCGCAGATGCGGCCCCATGACTGTAGAAGCGGGAATCGCTGGGCAGAAATATAAAATTTTGAGGGTTTGAGTTCATAACTCTAAAAATCGAATTGGAGCTCGGAGGAGGGCGATTTCTGGAGTGATTTTGAGGGAAGATTGGGTAATGAATTCTAACTCTAATTTGGTTCTAATACATTAATCTATTGTTAGTTTTATCATCTAATTTCGGATTTGGGGTGAAAATTGGGAAAATTGAGAAAAGTTCTTAGGCCGAATTTTGGGATTTTGATCGAGATTTTGGTATCGGATTTGAATGATTTTGGTATGGTTAGACTCTTGAGTGAATGGGTGGTCATAATTTATGATTTTTACCTGATTCCGAGACGTGGGCTCGGGGAGGATTTTTGGGCGTTTTTTATTTTCTTGCCTTAGCTTCGATTCCTTTAGCTAAACTCGTTGTTTGTAGTTATATTTACATTATGACATTGATTTGATTATATTTGGGCCACTCGGAGTTGAATACTCGTGGCAAGGGCGTGATTTCGGATTGATTGAGCTTGGTTCGAGGTAACTAGCTTGCCTAACCTTGTGTGGGGGAAACTCCCCTTAGGATTTTGGTACTGTTGTTATATGAATGCTGTGTACGTAAGGTCACGAGTGCGTACACGTGCTAATTGTTGAAAAACCTCGTTTTCATTAAGTAAATATCTGTGTTTTCTTTTAATTGAGCAATACTTGTACTTGAAGTTTCCTGTTTGGCTTAGAAAGCATGATTATGTGACTTAACTGCCCAATCTGCTTAAACTGCTTACTTGGATTTTGTGTAGCATGCTTAGAGTAGAAATTCCTATTTTTCTTGAATAGAACTGTAGATTTCTTTCTTGAGACCGTTATGTGTTTACTTTGGGACTACGGGACGGTATCCCGGGAGATGCCCCTTGCTTGTTTACTTTGGGACTACGGATCGGTATTTCGGGAGATCCCCCTGCACCTTTATATTTGGGACTACGGGACGGTATCCCGGGAGATCCCCTGTACTAGCTATTTACTTTTGGGACTACGGGACGGTATCCCAGGAGATCCTCTGCACATTTATGTTTGGGACTACGGGACGTTATCCCGGGAGATCCCCTGTTGTCACCACTGCTTACTAAGTTATTTCCTTTCTAAGATTTCATCTTTATTTGACTGTTGGCATCTTTAATTATACTGCCACATTCTATATTGTTTTACCTTATTATATATTTATAAAACCAGTAGGGCCCTGACCTTCCTCGTCACTACGCGACCGAGGTTAGGCTTGGAACTTTCTGGGTACCGCTGTGGTGTACTCATGCCCTTTCCTGCACATGTTTTTCGTGTGCAGATCCAGGTTCCTCTGCTCAGCCATACTATCAATGAGGCAAGGCGATCTCCGAGACTCCAAGGTATATCTGCCGCGTAGACCTAGAATTCCCTCTCCACTATTCCTACTGTTATAGGCTTTTCCCTGTATTTCCCTTGTTATTAGATTTCTGGAGTTAGAAACCAATATCTTTAGCTTGTGATTCATGAGATTCCATGTTTTGGGAGTGTTTTGTTCAGTTTGAGAGAGTGTTATTGTATATGCCGAGCGACATTATAACTTTCTTTATTATATTACTCGTAATTTGCTAGTTTCGTACCTTTTAATCCCTTTTTCGCTAATTGTTTGGCTTACCTAGTCGTAGAGACTAAGTGCCGTCACGACAGTTCATGGAAGGAGAACTTGGGTCGCGACAAGTTGGTATCAGAGCTCTAGGTTCATAGGAGTAATGAATCAGAAGCTGGTTTATTAGAGTCTCGTGGATCGGTACGGCGACGTCTGTACTTATCTACGAGAGGCTATGTAACTGTTAGGAAAATTTCACTTCATTTGACTTCCTTGTCGTGCGAGATTTTTTATATCAAAATTCTAAACCTCTGTCTTCTATTCTCTCGCAGATGGTGAAGACATGAGCTACCAGAGAAGACCAGACACCCGCGCCCCCTGCCAGAGCGGCTAGAGTTTGGGGCCGGGGTAGAGGCCGAGTACGAGCACGTGGTGCAGCCAGAGCACCCGCGCGAGTTGCCACAAAGGAGCCACCAGCAGCTCCAGCCAGAGCCTAGGCGCCTGATACGCCTGCTGCTACTACAACTCCAGCTCTCCAGGAGACCCTTGCACAGTTCATGAGCATGTACACCACTCTAGCTCAGGCAGGGTTGCTTCCCCTTGCTGCACCCACATCTCAAGCTGGTGGAGGAGCACAGACTGCCGCCGCCCACACTCTTGAGCAGCGAGTGCATGTTGATCAGGTTCTAGAGATTATACCGGCATCTCCTGTAGCCCCAGTTCAGCCCGAGGATAGGGAAGTGGCTTCAGAGGAGGAGCAGAGGAGGCTTGAGAGGTTCAAGAAGTACCATCCTCCTACATTCAGTGGTCTAGCACCGGAGGACGCTCAGGATTTTTGGAGGAGTGCCACCGTATCCTCCGCACTATGGGTATATCAGGATCGAGTGAGGTTTCTTTCACTGCCTCCCAACTTCGAGGAGCAGCCGATCAGTGGTGGTATACTTTTGTGTTGGACAGTCCAGTTGAGGCAGCTTCCCTTACATAGACTCAGTTTTCAGATTTTTTTTTTGAGGGAGTACGTCCCTCAGAGCCTCAGGGACGCATGGCGTGTGGAGTTTGAGCATTTGCGCCAGGGTTCTATGACTGTTTCGGAGTATGCTTTCCGTTTCAGTGACTTGGCTAGGAATGCACCGGCCTTGGTTTATATGGTTCGTGAGAGAGTTTGCCGGTTTACTGAGGGGCTTATTCCCAGCATCAGATCTAGCATGGCCCGGGAGTAGGAGATGGATATTGCTTATCAGCAGGTGGTGGGCATTGCTAGGAGAGTAGAGGGCATGCATGCTCGGGATAGAGAGGAGAGAGAGGCCAAGAGGTCTCGAGAGTTAGGCCATTATTCTGGTGCCCGTGCCCTAGCTGCAGTTTGTCATGGTAGGGGTTATATGAGTCGCCTCGTTCATTCAGCTCTTCTAGCAGCCAGTGGTATTCCAGCTCCTTCTAGACCTCAGGAGCCTTATTATGCACCTCCAGTATCTAGTGCGCCTCCTACACGAGGTGCTTTCTGTGGTCAGTCCAGCAGACCTGGCCCGAGCTAGTCACAGCCGCCACGTCCTCTTAGAGCTTGTTTTGAGTGTGATAACACATGCCATATGGTGAGGTATTGCCCTAGACTTAGGAAGGGTGCACCTCCACAGGCTTCTCAGCCACAGTGTGCTCCGCAGAGTTCCCAGGCTATGATCACAGCACCAATTGCTACCCCACCTGCCCAGCCAGCAAGAGGTGGAGGTCGGGGAGGTAGAGGTCTCCCTAGAGAGGGAGGCTAGGCTAGATACTATACCCTTCTTGCCCGTACTGAGGCAGTTGCCTCCGATTTTGTCATCATAGGTATTGTTCCGATCTGTCATAGAGATGCATCGGTTCTATTCGACCCAGGCTCCACTTATTCTTATGTGTCCTCTTATTTTGCCCCGCATTTGGGCGTATCTCGAGATTCTTTGAGTTCCCCAGTTTATGTTTCTACTCCTGTGGGAGATTCTCTTATTGTGGACCGTGTTTATCGGTCGTGTTTGATTGCTCTTAGTGGTTTTGAAACCAGAGCCAATTTGTTATTACTCAGCATGGTAGATTGTGATGTTATCTTGGTCATGGACTGGTTGTCGCCCCCTTTATGCTATTCTTGATTGTCACGCCAAAACCGTGACGCTAGCTATGCCAGGTGTACCGCGAGTAGAGTGGAGGGGTACCTTAGATCACACTTCCAATAGAGTTATTTCATTTCTTAAAGCTCAGTGAATGGTTGAGAAGGGGTGTAACGCGTATCTAGCTTATGTGGGAGATGTTAGCATTGATACCCCTACAGTTGATTCAGTCCAGTAGTACGAGAAAATTTCTCTGATGTGTTTCCAGCTGATCTTCTGGGCATACCGCCCGATAGAGTTATTGATTTTGGCATTGATCTATTGCCGGGCACTCAGCCCATTTCTATTCCTCCTTACCGTATGGCCCCTCCTGAGTTGAAGGAGTTGAAGGAGCAGCTATAGGAATTGCTTGATAAGGGTTTTATTCGGCCCAGTGTATCACCTTGGGGTGCTCCTGTCTTGTTTGTGAAGAAGAAGGATGGTTCTATGCGTATGTGCATTGATTATCGCCAGTTGAACAAAGTTACAATAAAGAACCGGTATCCTTTGCCTCGTATTGATGACCTGTTTGATCAGTTACAGGGTGCTCGTGTGTTTTCTAAGATTGACTTACGTTCAAGCTATCATCAGTTGAAGATTCGGGAGCCTGATATCCCGAAGACTGCTTTCAGGACACGGTATGGTCATTATAAGTTCCTTGTTATGTCAATTGTACTGACCAATTCCCCAACAGCCTTCATGCATTTGATACACAGTGTATTATGGCCATATCTTGACTCGTTCGTCGTTATCTTTATTCATGACATTATGGTATACTCCCGGAGTAGGGAAGATCATGAGCAGCACCTGAGGATAGTGCTTTAGATTTTGAGGGAAAAGAAGTTATATGCGAAGTTCATGAAATGTGAGTTCTGGCTGGATTCTATGGCATTCTTGGGTCATGTAGTGTCAAGTGAGAGGATCAAGGTGGATCCGAAGAAGGTGGAAGCAGTGCAGAGTTGGCCCAGACCATCATCAGCTACAGAGATCCGTAGTTTTCTTGGCTTGGCGGGTTATTACCGTCGGTTTGTTGAGGGATTTTCGTCTATTGCAGCACCTATGACCAGGCTGACCCAGAAGGGTGCTCCGTTCAGGTGGACGGAGGAGTGTGAGGAGAGCTTTTAGAAGCTTAAGACAGCTTTGATTACAGCCCCAGTATTGATATTGCCTACAGGTTCGGGGGCTTATGCTGTCTATTGTGATGCCTCGAGGATTGGCCTTGGAGCGGTATTGATGCAGGACGCTAGGGTGATTTCCTACGCATACAGACAGCTGAAGGTGCACGAGAAGAATTACCCTGTCCATGATCTCGAGTTAGCTGCTATCGTCCATGCTTTGAAGATCTGGCGTCATTATTTGTACGGTATTCCTTGTGAGATATATACTGATCACCGGAGTTTGTAGCATCTATTCAAGCAGAAGGACCTTAATTTGCACCAAAGAAGGTGGTTAGAGTTGCTAAAGGACTATGATATCACTATCTTGTATCACCCGGGCAAGGCCAATATGGTGGCTAATGCTTTGAGTTGTCGGGCGGAGAGTTTGGGGGAGTTTGGCTTATCTACCAGTAGCGGAGAGGCCCATGGCGATGGATGTTCAGGCCTTAGCCAGCCAGTTTGTGAGATTGGATCTTTCGGAGCCCAGTCGGGTCCTTGCTTGTGTGGTTTCTCGGTCTTCCTTATTCGATCGTATCAGAGAGCGTCAGTATGATGACCCTCATTTGCTTGTCCTCAAGGACAAGGTCCTGCATGGCGACGCCAGAGATGTGACCCTTGGTGATGACGGGGTATTGAGGATGCGGGGTCGGATGTGTGTGCCCAATGTTGATGGGCTACGGGAGTTGATTCTAGAGGAGGCCCACAGTTTGCGGTATTCCATCCATCCGGGTGCCGCGAAGATGTACCAGGATTTGAGGTAGCACTATTGTTGGAGGAGAATGAAAAAGGATATAGTTGGGTTTGTAGCTCGGTGCCTCAATTGTCAGCAGGTAAAGTATGAGCACCAGAGATCGGGTGGCTTGCTTCAGCAGATAGAGATTCCGGAGTGGAAGTGGGAGCGGATCACCATGGACTTCGTAGTTGGACTCCCACGGACTTTGAGGGAGTTCGATGCCATTTGGGTGATTGTGGATCGGCTGACCAAGTCCGCACACTTCATTCCTGTGTGTACCACTTATTCTTCAAAGCGGTTGGCTGGGATTTATATCAGGGAGATTGTTCGTCTGCATGCTATTCCAGTTTCCGTCATTTCAGATAGAGGTACTCAGTTCACATCACGGTTCTAGAGGGTCGTATAGCATGAGTTGGGTACTCGGGTGCAGTTGAGCATAGCATTTCACCCCTAGATGGACGGATAGTGAGAGCGCACCATTCTTGAGGATATGCTCCGTGCGTGGAGTTTGGAGGTTCTTGGGACCAGTTCTTGCCACTGGCGGAGTTTGCCTACAACAACAGTTACCAGTCCAGCATTAGATGGAACCGTATGAGGTTCAGTATGGTAGGCGGTGTAGATCCCCGGTGGGTTGGTTTGAGCCGGGCGAGGCTAGAACAGACTTGGTTCAGGACGCCTTGGAGAAGGTTAAAGTGATTCTGGATAGACTTTGCACAACCTAGTCCAGACAAAAGAGTTATGCGGACCGGAAGGTTTGTGATGTTTCATTTATGGTTGGAGAGCGGATCTTGCTTCGGGTTTCTCCAATGAAAGGCGTTATGAGATATGGGAAGAAGGGGAAATAGAGTTCGAGGTTTATTGGTCGCTTTGAGGTAATGCGACGTGTTGGGGAGGTTGCTTATGAGCTTCCCTTACCTCCTAGCTTGGCAGGAGATCATCCGGTATTTCATGTTTTGATGCTCCGGAAGTATCACGATGATCCGTCGCACGTGTTGGATTTCATTTCAGTCCAGTCGGACAGGGATCTATCTTATGTTGAGGAGCCAGTGGCTATATTGGACAGACAGGTTCGAAAGTTGAGGTCAAAGAGTATTGCATCAGTAAAGGTTTAGTGGCGGGGTCAGCCAGTCGAGGAGGCGACTTGGGAGATCGAGCAAGATATGCGCAGCCGTTACCCTCATCTTTTCACCACTTCAGGTATGTCTCTATGCTCGTTCGAGGACGAACGAATGTTTTAAGAGGGGGAGGATGTAACGACCTGGTCGGTCGTTTTGAGAATTTACGCCCCGATCCCCTATTAACTGTTTTCCCCGTGTTTATTTCTGCTATTGTGATTTGCCGGGAAGATTCCTTTTGGGTTTCGGAGTATTTTGGGATACTTAGTCCCTAAATGAGAGCTTAAGCTTTAGAATTCGGACCATAATCGAAGCAGTATGAAGACGGCCTCGGAATGTAATTTCGTCGATTCCGTTAGCTCCGTTGAGTTTCGGATGCTTAACAGAAGTTGATTTGGACTTAGGCATTTGCTGATATTGTTGAACCTGCTATAACCGCACCTGCGCATGTGGGACCGCAGGTGCGGCGCCACAAAAGCGGCTTGGTAATCGCAGAAGCAAGTTTGGCCCTGTGCTCCAGGGACCGCAGATGTGGCTTGGTAATCGCAGATGCGGGACCTCAAATGCGGCCCAGCAACTGCAAATGCGGCCCCAGCCCGGATAAGTGGATTTCGCACCTGCAATGCTTTTCCCGCTGGTGCGGGACCGCAGATGCGGCCCATGACCATAGAAGCGGAAATCGCTGGGCAGAAATATGAAATTTCGAGGGTTTGAGTTCATAACTCTAAAGATCGAATTGGAGCTCGGTGGAGGGTGATTTATGGAGAGATTTTGAAGGAGAAAGATTGGGTAATGAATTCTAACTCTAATTTGGTTCTAATACATTAGTCTGTTGTTAGTTTTATCATTTAATTTCGGATTTGGGGTGAAAAATTCGGAAAATTGAGAAAAGTTCTTAGGTCGAATTTTGGGATTTTTGATCGAGATTTTGTTATCGGATTTAAGTGATTTTGGTATGGTTAGACTCATGAGTGAATGGGTGTTCATAATTTATGACTTTTACCCGATTCCGAGACATGGGCTCGGGGAGGATTTTTGGGCATTTTCTATTTTCTTGCCTTAACTTTGATTCCTCTAGCGAAACTCGTTGTTTGTAGTTATATTTACATTATGAAATTGATTTGATAGATTTGGGCCACTCGGAGTTGGATACTCGTGGCAAGGGCATGATTTTGGATTGATTGAGCTTGGTTCGAGGCAAGTGGCTTGCCTAACCTTGCGTGAGGAAACTCCACTTAGGATTTTGGTACTGTTGTTATATGAATGCCGTGTACGAAAGGTGACGAGTGCGTACACATGCTAATTGTTGAAAACCCCGTTTTCATTAAGTAAATATCTGTGTTTTCTTTTAATTGAGCAATACTTGTACTTGAAGTTTCCTGTTTAGCTTAGGAAAGCATGATTATGTGACTTAACTGCCTTATCTGCTTAAACTGCTTACTTGGATTTTGTGTATCATGCTTAGAGTAGAAATTCCTATTTTTCTTGAATAGAACTATCAATTTCTTTCTTGAGACTGTTGTGTGTTTACTTTGGGACTACGGGACGGTATCCCGGGAGATCCCCATTGCTTGTTTACTTTGGGACTACGGATCGGTATTCCGGGAGATCCCCCTGCATCTTTATATTTGGGACTATGGGACGGTATCCTGGGAGATCCCCTGTACTGGCTATTTACTTTTGGGACTATGGGACGGTATCCCGGGAGATCCTCTACACATTTATGTTTGGGACTACGGGATGTTATCCTGGGAGATCCCCTGTTGTTACCACTGCTTACTAAGTTATTTCCTTTCTGAGTTTTCATATTTATTTGACTGTTGGCATCTTCAATTATACTGTCACGTTTTCATCTATACTTTTTTTACCTTATTATATATTTATATAACCAGTAGGGCCTGACCTTCCTCGTCACTACTCGATCGAGGTTAGGCTTGGCACTTACTGGGTACCGCTGTGGTGTACTCATGCCCTTTGCTGCACATGTTTTTCGTGTGCAGATCCAGGTTCCTCTGCTCAGCCATACTATCAGTGAGGCGAGGCGATCTCAAAGACTCCAAGGTATATCTGCCGCGTCCGCAGACCTAGAAGTCCCTTTCTACTCTTCGTACTGTTATAGGCTTTTCCCTTTATTTCCCTTGTTATTAGATTTCTAGAGTTAGAAACCCTTATGTAATATCTTTTGCTTGTGATTCATGAGATTTCGGGTTTTGGGAGTGTTTTGTTCATTTTGAGAGGGTGTTATTGTATATGTCGAGCGACATGATAACTTTCTTTATTATATTACTCGTAATTTGCTAGTTTCGTACCTTTTAATTCTTTTTCCGCTAATTGTTAGGCTTACCTAGTCGTAGAGACTAGGTACCGTCACGACAGTTCATGGAGGGAGAACTTGGGTCGTGACAATCAATCTTCAGTACCAAGGAAACAGGACAATCCAGTTTCATGGAGAAGATCCATCTCCATACCAAGGGAAGATCCATCCCTGAATATAATCAACCGCGCTCACTGGGGGTGTGCACACTCCGGAGGGGCTCCTTCAGCCCAAGCGCTATAACAGGCCAATCATGAAATAAATCAATATAACCACTGCGGCGTGCAGCCCGATCCCATAACTGTCACTCATAATCAGGCTCTCGGCCTCACTCATTCATCAATCTCTCCAGTCTCACCCACTGGCTCACAATGCCATGAAAATTGACCCGGAACAATGATATGATGTATCAATAAGTAATAACTGAAATTGAGATATGATATGAATGCATGAATGTGACTGAGTACGAAATGCCAAGGAAATCAATGAGATGATAGCAAGAAATGACCACTATGGGTCCCAACAATATCAGCATAAAGCCTAAACATGATAGCTAGCATGATGTACAGCTCATTTACTTTATCACATGGTGAAAACATAGATATCAACAACATAAGGCCGCTATTCAACGCCCTGGAAACAAGAGTCACAATTCACAGGGTGCACGCCCACACGCCCGTCACCTAGCATGTGCGTCACCTCAACATCCATCACATAGCACGTAATTCGGGGTTTTATACCCTCAGCACTAAGTTTAGAAAAGTTACTTATCTTAAATAATCCAATTCCGACACCGAGCAAGCCAAGCAATGCTTCAAGAAAGACATCATGCACGTAGAGACCCCTAACAGCTCAGAACTAGCCAAAAACAACTCAAATACATTAGATAAAGCCCAAGGAAGCAATTACAATTGATAAAGATCGAATTCTACATCAAACCCTAAATCAGACCAAAAATCACACCTGGACCCACGCCTCGAAACTCGACAAAACTCACAAAATCCGACAACCCATTCAATTACGAGTCCAACCATACTAGTTTCACTCAAATCAGACTCCAAATCAGTGTTTTAAACTCAAATATTCATATTATGAAACTTTAGGCCAAAACCCCCAACATCCTCCTTCAATTCATCAACTAAAAACTAAAATCGAAGAAAGATTCATGAAATGTAACGAAGACCGAGTGTAGAACACTTACCCCAATTCATATGGTGAGACTTGCTCCAAAAATCGCCTCAATGCGAGCTTGAAAATGTTAAAATGAAGCCAAAATCGCGAACCCTTGTATTTATCATTCTGCCCAGCATTTCCGCTTCTACGGACACATAACCGCATCTCCGGTGTCGCAAAAGCGACCAAAACTCCGCTTCTGCGATCCATACCACGCATCTGCGCAACCGCAGGTGCGGAAAAGCCCATCGCACCTGCGCAACATCTGCTTCTACGCCAAAAATCCCGCTTTTGCGACCACGCAGGTGTGGGAGAATCTTCGCACATGCGACTCCAGTTCACCAGCCCAAACTTCGCTTCTCCGATCAACTGTCCGCATCTGCAGCCTTCAGCGATGCAACATGAAATGAAAATGATCCGAACCTCTTCCCAAACTCACTCGAGCCACTCGGGACCCCGAACAAATGTATCAACAAGTCCTATAACATAACACGAATCTACTCGAGGCCTCAAAACACACATAACAACATCGAAGCGACGAATCACACCTCAATTCGAAATCATTGAACTTTGAAACTTCAACTTCCACAACCGATGCCGGAACCTATCAAATCACGTCCGATTGACCTCAAATTTTACACACAGGTCACATTAGACATTATGGACCTGCTCTAACTTCCAGAATCGGAATCTGACCCCAATATCAAAAAGTCCACTCCCGGTCAAACTTTCCAAAATTCCAACTTTCACCATTTCAAGCCAAATTCTACCATGGACCTTCAAATCACGATGCGGATGCACTCCTAAGTCCAAAATCACCCGAAAGAGCTAACGGAACCATCAAAAATCCAATCCGAGGTCAAATACTACAAAGTCAAAACTTGGTCAAACCTTTCAAATTTAAAGATTCTAGCTGAAAATCATTCTTCCAAAGCAATCCCAAATAACCTGAAAACCCAAACCGATGGTTCATGTAAGTCATAATACATCATACAGAGCTACTCATGCCCTCAAACGACCGAGCGAAGTGCAAATGCTCAAAACGGCCGGTCGTGTCGACACATAATTATTATAACAACAAAAGTTTCCACCAAAGTGTCACGACCCGGAATTCCCACCGTCAGGATCGTGATGGCGCCTAACATTTCACTTGCTATGCAAGCAAACGTTAGAACATTTTATCCATTTTTAACAGTTTAAAATTACATAATGAGAAAGAAGTGAAACTAGTGCAATAAACCAAAGTAATAATGCGGAAGCTAAAATAGCCAAACGTCTGATACACCCCTGGACCCGGTGTCACAAGTGCATGAGCTACTAGAGTAGTACAAACAGGGGTCTGAAATAACATAATGCTGTCTGAAAAGAAAGTACACAGCCAAATAAAAAGGGAAGAGGACTCCAGGAGATGCAGGCGCTGAGCAGCTGTACCTCAAGTCTCCACAAGTTGTCCAATTCGAGTACGCTAATAACCTGTCACGACCCTAAAACCGACCCGGTCGTGATGGCGCATATTGTGAAACTAGGCCAGCCAACACATCTCCTGAATTTAACCCTTTAATCAATAACCATCACTTTTAACCCTTTAATTAATGAGGTATTTCATAGCGTAAGTCTAAATGAACGGTGCGAAATAAATACACAAGCCCGACATCGGGGTGTCACAAGTCACGAGCATCTACTAAGGTCTGAACATGAATAAGAATCTAAAATGTACTAAATACAGTCTAAGGAAGACAAGAGGGAGAAAAGCAGTGCTGTGAACGTCGAGCAGCTACCTTACTAACTCCAATGACTCTGCCACTGAGCAATCAATACCCACTACCGGGTTTAGAAATACCTGAATCTGCACATAAGGTGCAGGGAGTAATGTGAGTACGCTAACTCAGTAAGTAAGACAAGTAAATGAAAGCTGAGCAGTAAGAAAACACGTAAGCCACGTCATAACGCTACAACAAATACAGTACATTTCAAAACAAATAGTACAGAAATAGTTTACTTCGTTAATCAAGCTCAGTTACAGTAAAAATTCCTTTTTAAAACAACTTTCAATAGTTTCAAACGAGTGATAAAACAATGAGTAAAAATGATAGAAACGTAAACAGCCTCTCGGGAAAAACATGTACCATAAACCGCCTGTCGGGTATAATATCAACCAGCCCCTCGGGCTACCTCACAATCATTCGTAATCAGCCCCTCGGGCATAACATGAATAAAGAACTGCCCCTCGGGAAACATGGATCAAGAGCATCCCCTCGGGCTTCAATATGAAGCAACAACAGCCCCTCGGGCTACAACACATCACACACACTGGGTACCCGCGCTCACTGGGGGTGTACAGACTTTGGGAGGGGCCACTTACGGCCCAAGCGCAATAACAAGCCATATCGTGGCATAATCAATCTGGACCTCGACCTCACATAATAAATAGGATCATCACACTGGGTACCCGCGCTCACTAGGGGTGTACAAACTCCTGGAGGGGCCCCTTTCGACCCAAGCGCAATATCAAGCCATCTCGTGGCATAATCAAACAGGATCTCGGCCTCATATCAATCACAAGACACCTCATGGCATAATAATTTGGCCTTCGGCCTCTCATATATCACAATCGGTATCACATGCTGCGGCGCGCAGCCCGATCCCATAGTATCCTCACAACACAGGCCCTCGACCTCACTCAGTCATATCTCACTCAAGCCCCTCGGGCTGATAGTAAAACAAGTACTCGGCTCAAAATCATTTATGAAATCAAAAGGAGTGAATAAAACCGAGTTATGAAAACGGTAAGAACATAGCATGACTGAGTGTAAACATTAAACCAAAAACAGTGAGGTAAAACAGTAGTAAAAACCCCTAAGGGTCCAAACAATCGGCACAAGGCCCAGACACGGCATTTAGCCCCAAACACAATAATATTTTCCAAAATATAGCAATATCAATAGTGTTCAAGTAAAATACGCGACTTAATAGTCGTACGGGATGGACCAAGTCACAATCCCCAACGGTGCGCGACCCTTCATCTAGCGTGTGCGCCACCTCAAAGTAGCACAACGATGTGAAATATGGGGTTTCATACCCTCAGAGTAGTACTTACAATCATTACTTATCTCAATCCGGTCCAATTCTAGCCTGCGATGCCTTTGCCTCTCGAATCGGCCTCCGGATGCTCCAAATCTATCCAAAAACAGGTTTGTACCATCAAAATATGCTAAGGGAACAAAGCCCACTCGAAATTATCCAATTTATACCAAAAATCCCGAAATTGGCCAAACCCGGCCCCCGGGCCCACGCCTCGGATTCCGACGAAACTCACAAAATTCGACAACCCATTCAACCACGAGTCTAACCATATCAAAATTACTCAATTCCGATAACATTCCGACCCTCAATTCCTCAAATCTATCCAAGAGGGTTTTCAAAGTTTTCCAACTTAAAATCACCAATTAAATGATAAAAACAACGATGGATTCGAGTAATATAACCAAAATTGAGTTAAGAACACTTACCCCGTTGTTTTCTCTGAAAATCCCTCGAAAATCGCCCCACCCGAGCTTCCTTGGTCCAACAATGGAAGAATGGGACGAATTTGCACTTTATTCTGCTGCCCAGGGGTTTGTTCTTCGCTTCCCGAACCTTCTCTCGCGTTCGCGATGAACAAATTCCTCATCATTGATTTTCAAACTCATTCCAGACAGCCTTTAGTATAATTGTCATAACGTTTTGCACACAACTCCAAATGACAAATGGTTTGATGTTCTAAAAACTAGACACCAAGGGCTATAATTTCATAGGTTGCTCATTTCCTGAGTTGTTATATATTGCGAGATATAAACTTCGAAAGTCAGCCCTGTGCAGCAGAGATTTTCGAAATCTCCCCGGACAGCCTATAGTGTAACTACCATAACTTTTCGTACACAAATCAAAATGCCAATTAATTTATATTTCTGAAAACTAGACACAAAGGGCTACAACTTTATTGTTTGGATCATCTCCCAATTCCTTACAGATTGTGTGATATGAGCCTCCAAAGTCAGACCTATGCAACCAAGATTTCCTTCTTCGCGAACGCGACGAACAAACTTCCAGAAGCCAAATTCTTCTTCGCGAATGCGACGGGCTCTACGCGAACGCGAAGAAAAACACCAGATATCAGAAAATCAGCATTTAAAGTAGCCCAAAATGATCCGAAATACACCTGAAACTCACCCGAGGCCCTCGGGACCTCAACCAAACGTGCCAACATATCCCATATAATCATTCAAACTTGTTCCAACCTTCGGAACGCTCAGAACAACATCAAAACATCAAATCATCAAAGGATTCAAGCCTAAGAATTCCAAAAACATCCAAATTCTGCTTTCGATCAAAAAGCCTATCAAACCTCGTCCGAATGACCTGAAATTTTGCACACACGTCACAGATGACACAGCGAACCTACTCCAATTTCCGGAATTCCATTCCGACCCCTATATCAAAATCTCACCTATCAATCGAAAAACGCCAAAATTCCAATTTCGCCAATTCAAGCCTAAATCTACCACGGACCTTCAAATTACATTCCGATCACGCTACTAAGTTCCAAACTAACGGAGCTAACCAAATCATAAAAATTCCAATCCGAGATCATATACCAACTAGTCAAAACTTGGTCAAATCTTTCAAATTTTAAGTTTCAAACGGAGAACTATCCTTCCAATTCCATTCAGATTGCCCTGAAAACCAAAACCGACGATTTACATAAGTCACAATACATAATATGGAGCTAGTCATGCCCGAGAACTTGTGAGCGAAGTGCAAAAGCTCAAAACGACCGGTCGGGTCGTTACATAACCGCTGCTAGGACCGACTCCAAAATCAACACAAGAAGTGCAGAGTGTAGTTTGAGTACAAACGACCCCATGTACTCTATAAGTGACGAGCCTAACCTCGACGAAGTAGTGATGAGGCTAAGGCAGGTCACTTACAGTACAACCTGTACGCAGTATATAATAAAGACAGGAGGGGAAATACGGAACAAAAGAAGGCAGACAACTGACGCTAGTAGCTACAGCCTCAAGAAATAAGCCAGTGACGATCAGAGTTACCAAATCCTTAGAGTTTCAAGTGAAAATACCGAAAACCAAAACATCTCAAGAAATAGAAACACATAGGTTGTTGCGGCGTGCAACCCGATCCCACCGTACAATACAATCCTCCCTTATTCCACCGTAACAATATCAACAATCAAAATCAATGAATAAATATTGCGGCGCGCAACCCGATCCCACCATATAACAATAATAGTATCACATTTCACCCTTATTTCATCGTATCAATCCACCCTTGTTTCACATATTGCGGCGCGCAACCCGATCCCACTATATCAGTACAAGTTCACACTTATTCCACCATATCAATCCACCCTTATTTTACTTGTTGCGGTCGCAACCCGATCCTACCATATCAGTACCAATTACACAACGAGCATAGTCACATCAATAATTCAAATAACAAGAACCTCTACGATCAATGAATACAACGCTGAACCAGAAAAGAAATCTTGTACAACATGGGAATTCACATAAGTAATACCACGATGCAAGACAAGTCCAATAAATGACAATTAGAAGGTGCAAGTAAGTCAATTAAAGCAAATAGCAAGGAATCATGAAAATATATAAAGATCTAACAGTATTAACAGGAGGAAACACTGATTAATAGGTAGCAACTAAGCATGGGAGACATTTAGAGCATATAGCAGTTAAGACAGGGAAGGAAATAATTAAGGAAAAATGGAAAATCAGGGAAAGAAGTGATTCGGCAGCGTATAAGCACTGGTCACCTCACATACACACTGCAACACATGAATTTAGCATAGCACATAATCCGATGGCCCCTAATTCCCTCAAGTCAAGGTTAAACTCAACACTTACCTCACTCCGCAGTCAATTCAGAGCTCTACCGGGCCTTTCCCCTAGACTCCGCCTCCAAATCACTCGTATCTAACCACAATTGACTCAATAATATCAAATATTGCTAAAGGATCAATTACCATGCATAAATTTAGAATTTCCAAACTTTCTCCCAAAAAGTCAAAAAATCGACCATAGGCCCGCTTGGTAAAAATCCGAAATTCGGACCAAATTCGATTATCCATTTACCCCCCGAACCCGGTTATGTAATTTGTTTCAAAATGCGACCTCAATTTGAGGTCTAAATTCCAATTTTACAAAAATTCCTAATTCTACCCAAACCCTCAATTTCTACCATAAAAAATCCTAGACTTTAGGTGGAAATCTTATGAAAGGTAATGGGTAATTGAAAGAAAGTAGGTTATAATGACTTACCAATATATTGGAGGAAAAAAGCTTGGGAAAATCCCTCTAGGGTTTTCTAGTTTTGAAAATTTGAAAGAATGGGCAAAATCCCGTTTTTGGGATTGTATTAATCACTGGCGTCAGGTGTTCATCACGTTCGCGAAGAGCAGAGCCTGTTTGGCTTACGCGATCACGGGAGACTCCACGTTTTAGCAAAGGTATAGCCTGCCTAACCTCCGTGCTTGCGAGACTGGACTCGCATTCGCATAGAGTCATCCCAGATTCCCTACCCCACCTCAATACATTATGCGTTCGCGTGTGACTGGCCCGCGTTCGCGTAGAGCAGGCCCCCAGTGCTCAGCATTCTCGACTAGTGTCTCGCATTTGCGTAGAAGAAAAACCCACCCAGCCTAGTTCACTCTTCGCGATTGTGAGAGTACCTTTGCAATCGCGAAGAAGGAAACCAGATGACAGCTGAAGCTGAGGAAAACAGCGGATTTTCTAAGGCTAAAACCATCCGTAACCTATCCGAAATTCATCCGAGCCCTCGGGGCTCCAAACCAATTATGCACACAAGTCCAAGAACCTCATATGAACTTGCTCGCGTGATCAAAACGCTAAAATAACGCCTGGAACTACGAATCGGACACCAAATCAAATAAAATTTTCGAGAAAATTTTAAAACTTCTATTTTAAGAACCGAACGTCTGAATCATGTCAAACCAACTCCGTTTCTCACTAAATTTGATAGACAATTCATAAATATAGTAATGGACTTGTAACCGACTCCGAAACCAAAATACGGATCCGGTATCAACAAAATCAAACATCGGTCAATTTTTATAAAATTATTAAACCTTTAAACTTATAATTTTTAACAAAAATTAATAACTCGAGCTGGGGAGCTCCGAATTCGATTTTGGCATACGTCCAGGTCCCAAATCATGATACGAACCCACCGGGACCATTAAAATACGGATCCGGTCCGTTAGCTCAAAATGTTGACCGAAGTCAATTCCAATGGATTTTTAAAGTAAAATTTCATATTTTATCAGTTTTTAACACAAAAGCCTTCCGAAAAAATATCCGGACTGTGCACGCAAATCAAGAAAGACTGAAAAAGAGGTATTTGAGGCTTCGATATACAGATATAGGTTCTAAAACTCCAGATGACCTATCGGGTCATCACACAAAGTGACTTCATCGTTATAGTGAGTAAAATTCAGTTAATTTAAAGTGACAAAATAATTTGGCATTCCAAGTGTTGATTTAGTTTGCGACAAATTTCTTTTTATATTTCTCAAACCAAACGAATGTTAAAGATTAGATACTTTCTATCTAATGGTCATCGAACCAATAATAAATAATACATAGAGGTCGTTACACATCAATAGATAGCATTAATTAACATAAAAAAAGATGAGCTCATGTAGAAATTAATAAATTATGTTGATATATAGAGGTTGTTACACATCAATAGATAGCATTAATTAACACAAAAAAGATGATCTCATATAGAAATTAATAAATTGAATTTTGATATACAACTATATATCAAGTATCAATATTATTGTTTGTAATTATTTTTTTTCTATTTATTGATCATGTGATGTAATTTTCAATTATGTACCAATTACACTCACTTCATACGAATAGTTTCTGGACACGTGCATTGCACGTGTATTCGATGTCAATCTATACAAACTTTTAAAAATAATTTTATTGTATTAAACTATATATGAGTGTGATGAGTAACACCAAATTTTAATGCAACATTATTTGACATCTTCTAAACATGTGAAGTTGAGGCTGGTTAGTACAATGTGATAATGTATAATGAAATTAATTTTGATGTTGTTAGGTCCAAACATGTGATACAATCGTATCTCACACTTAATATTTTATTTTGAAATGATGTTTTCGATATATGTTTCATTCTCATGTTTCGACTTGTACCTCATGACCAAAACTCTTGATATTTATGTAATTTTTAATTCATAGTTTGTACATACGCGATTCATACAATCCTCTGAGAATTATTAAAAAGCTTATGCATATCAAGACAACAAAATTATAATAAAATCAAATGAAATCCAATATTGTTCTTTTAAGAATCAGTTGCATTTATCTCATGGTCATTAAAAAGCTAACTATTGAGGTTAGTTCTTAGAATTCTTACAACCTTATTTTTTCAACTAAAACGACCAAACATAATGTCACGATCCGATTTTTCTCCGTCGGGATCATGATGGAGTCTAACATTGACCCGCTAGGCAAGCCAACGTCATTAATTATTTTACCTCTTTATCTTTAACAATTTACCAGATAATATAAGAACCTCAGCGGAAATAAAAATGCGGAAGAACAGAATTTAACAGTTTAACTTAACACTAATACGAAATTCATAATAAAATTCCACCCAGAACTAGTGTCACAATTTCACGGACTGTATACGAATACTACAAATAGTGGTCTGAACAAGAAAATACAAATCTGTCTCAAAAATAGATAAAACAAAATAGAAGCAAGATAGAAGGGGACGCCAAGGCCTGCGGACGCCTGGAGGACTACCTCGGGTCTCCACTGGACTGAAGGCAGCAACCTCGAACTACGGTCCGTAGGGTCCAGTATCGCGATCTGCACAAAAGTGCATAGTGTAGCATCAGTACAACCGACCCCATGTACTGGTAAGTGTTGAGCCTAACCTCGGCGAAGTAGTGACGAGGCTAGGACACGACAAACATACTAAACCTGTGCAATTAATCAGTACACTAACAGAGTAACAAATAATAAAAACTAAGCAGAAATAAACGGGAAGGGGAAACATGCTATGGGGGTTTCAACATGAAGAATTACAGTAGTAAAGAAATTTATGCAGTTAAAACACTTGAACCGATAGCAGCAAATGAACACAACAAACAGAAAATGCGCACGGCATCACCCTTCGTGCTTTTACTCTCGATCCTCACCATGCAATCAGTAATAAAAATGTGCACGACATCACCCTTCGTGCTTTATCACTCTTCCTCACCATATGCATCTATATAAATGTAAATGTGCACGGCATCACCCTTCGTGCTTTATCACTCTTTCCTCACCATATGCATAAGTATCACTACCAGAAAATGGGCCTATGAGAACGGATTTTTTTGCAACGGTTCGTATACCGTTGCTATAGAGCCCTTATGGCAACGGTTTTAACCGTTCCAATAAGTCATAGGTACATTCGGCACACTTCAGTCATAAAAACGTTGCCCTTGTGTAGAAACCGTTCCCATAGCTATTTTTTTTTTTTGCAACGTTTCTTGTAACCGTTCCTATAGACGAATCTATTGCAACGGATCTGGGAAAAAAATCAATGGGAACAGTTATTAGTCCCTCTTAATTATTTTCCCCCTAAATTTTCGTGAAACCCGCCAAACCCCCAAATTATTTACATTCTACTTTTTTTTATCTGTATTATTTATGTAATAGTACTAGTTATAATTAATTTAAAGTAGAAGATAAAATATACCTCTCTCTCAAAGCTCACGCCCAGTACAAACCCAAGCTCTCTGCCAAACCTCGCCACCGCCGGTGACAGTCCTACGCCGGTGACAGTCCCTCTGCCAACCTCCGTTAAACGCACCAAATCTCAGCAAACAATTTTCAACAGTTGAGCCCTAATTCGCACCATAAACAACCAACTCCTTCAAACAATTCGAACCATCCAATAAGTTTAGGTTTTTTTCTCGATTAAGCTCGGCTAACATGTCAAGTTCCACAGATCCTTAATTCAAGGTTTTTGCTCGATTCTCATAAATTTCTGATTTATTTCGCATGCTCTTCTTTTACTGATTTTGCAATTTCTCAACAGTTGAGACCTAATTCGCCTATTTCATTCCTCAATGAAGAAGAATTTGCCGCTGGGTAGCTGTGGAATAGATATCATCGTAAGTTCCTTTGCTGGTGGATTAATTGATTTTAATTTTATTTTTGGGGTATTTGAGCGATGTACTGTTATTGATTGGAAATACACAATCTTTGTTGTTCTGTGATCTTTTTTCTGGGGGAATATTGTGCTGATAATGGTCGTCCCCTCCACCCTTAACCCATCTAAAGTTTCTGCTTTTTATGCTACTGAATTAGCTTTATCTGTATAATGGTAATTGTTTGTGATCTTGTTTAGTTGGGCTCCTCTTGTGGTTGGATCTTCTCGTACTGTATAATGGGTGAAAACCTTAGATTTTTAAGCACTGTAATTCAAGTGGTTTAAGTATATGAACTGATGCTATTAGTTATTGTTTGGAGGTTATCTTTTGCTGAAGCAACTAGGTTCACTTTTTATAGGAGCACATTGTCTCCTGAACTTTTGGAGCAAATATTTCGTGATTGTTTGGGTGCTTCAACTTGCTGTCAATCTTTTTGTTGGACTATTTCAATTCTCTCGTCTCCTGAACATAAAAATAAGCCTAATCAGAATACAACATTGATGGTTTAATGGGAGAGTTCATTAGAGAATTTGTGATCAAATTGTTAATTGGTAGTATTGAATGGTCGGTCACTTTGTAGGTTGGAGAGACTGTCTTGTGATAGTTTTGCAATGATGAGGGGAAGATAAACTATCTAGTAATGCATATTGTCAACTCAACCTTGAATTGATGCTCGCTTTGAGTGTTTCAATTTTATTATTCAAACTGTCTGGACATTCATGTTGAAGTTATTAAATTGGTTGGACGAGAAAAAACGGACTGAAGCTCATTGAAAACTCCTCCAAGTTTTAGTGCCAGTTCCACTGTATATTGTTTAATGTTTTAGGAGCACAACCTTCCTTTCTTCCTCTAGCCAACCAAAAGTGAGAAAAACTAAAGTTGAGTGTGATTGAACTATAACTTGTTGCTGATTTTGTCTTATAAGCATTTTTGGAGTTTATAGATAAGTCGTAAAAAGTGTTTTAACCAGCATATAAGCTATATCGGAACACCTTTTGTTGTGTGTGAATAAAGAATTTTTTTTAAAAGAAACAAATCTGAAGACATAACACAGGATACTAATAGCTTGTTTGGCGAAATTTCTAAAATCACCTTATTTTGAGAAAGTACTTTTATTCAAAATTATTTTTTGTGAGAAGTATTTGTGTTTGATTAACTAATGTAAAAGATAGTTAGTGTTTGGTCAAGTTTTTAAAAACTATATTTTTGTTTCTCCAAAATTGCTTCTACTAATACTCAAAGCTCTTTGTTATTCTAAAAGCTCCCAAATACCTCTACTTCAAATAAAAACAAAAGCAAAAAAATTAGTGATTTTCACCTTGGAGAGTGGTTCATGGATCAGCTGTCCTGTTCTCTCTTTTGAGTTTATGCAAACTTCAGTAGAGTGGTTCAAAGCATACTCTCAAGTTCTTGGGTTTGTTTATTATTTGCTTAGTTTATGTTAATTTATTTGCCTCTAATTGATCTTTGACATTACCTGTTGACAAGATTTTATAGTTCAGCATCTCTTGTGAACTAATTAATTTGGCATTTTACCATTCATTGCTTTCTGGTCAAAAATTGAGAATTGCACTCATCCAAAAAGAGAGGATTACTTGGAGGAATCTAGAATTGGGCATAAAGGAATTTCAGATGGAACTCTAGGCTTAGTATTGTTCAAGTCCAGGCTAAGTATTTTTAGCTAATGACATGAGAAATGATAATGTAGCACACAAAAGTAAAATAAGATGGTTGAACCAGAGAAGTCTTATGCAATATGAAGATACCTAACAAAGTGAAAGGCAAATTTTATAGAACGGATGCGTGATTAGTAATATTACATAGGAGTAGATGCTGGGCCTAAAGATAATGCCACAAAAAATGTACATGTTAAGATGCATGCGTAGTCATACAAGATTGGGATAGTTAGAAATGATCCGGGGTCTGTGGCAGAAATTGCTATTGATTTCTTTTCATCTTTCCTTGAGCCGGGGTCTATCGGAAACAAGCTTTCTACCTTCAAGGTAGGGGTTATAAGGTCTACGAACATACTACCCTCCCCAGAACTCAGGTAGGGGTTATAAGGTGTACGAACACGCTGCCCTCCCCAGAACCCCACTTGTAGAATTTTACGAGGTTTGTCGTTGTTGTTGTTAGCTAGTTCTTTATTACTACTAATTCCTCTGTTTTATCGTATAGGATATCTATGGATAATGGTGATAAAAGTTGGATGAATCTCCTGAGATGGACGGATGAGTATATCCGTGGAGTGAATGATTTTCTTGATAAGGCATTTGAGTGAGCCACCCAAGGAAATGAAATATTATGCCCTTGCAAAAAGTGCATGAATCGCTATTGGTATGATAGAAATGTGGTGGAGGATCATTTGGTTGTTCATGGATTTGTTGATGGTTAGACCAAATGGGTTTTCCACGGGGAAGGATTTTCCTCGAGAAATACACCTCATCCAAGCAATGATGATGAAGGTTCTACCATGCGTGACGATATTGATGGACTACTTCATGATACATTTAGAAATCTAAAGGGTCAGGCAGGGGATGAAGAAGGAGTTGGGGAAAGACTATCTGAAGATGCAAATAAGTTTTTCAAATTGTTGGAGGAATGATAACAAGAGTTATATCCGGTTTTCGAAATCAGCGTTTGGTCATAAATTTTCAATTTTCACTTGAAGATGCATTTTGGAATTTTTCGAAAATTTGAAAAACTCCAAAAAGCTTTTTTTTTTTTTTAAATAAGTTTCACTCAGATCACTCACAAAACTTCAAAACAACCCAAAATTATATTCATGTCCAAACACAACTATAATTTTCAAATACCATTTTTACTTTTTTTTTTTGGAAATTTACGGTTTTATGTCCAAATGCCCATTAAGTGTTTTTTTAACCCCAACATCTTAGAGTGTGAAAATTTCAGTAAACTGAGTTTCACTATTCGATTGTACTTGTTTAAATCCTTGCATGGGTTGAGCAATGTGGCTTTCTCCGATCTGTTAGAGTTGATAAAAGAGGCATTTCCCTTTGCTCAGGTACCAGAATATTTCAACAAGGCTAGAAACATGATAACAGATTTGGGTCTTCATTACGAAAAAATACATGCATGCCCTAATGATTGCATGTTATTTTGGAAAGAAAATGCGAATGCCGAGAATTGCTCTATTTGTGGGTCTTCAAGATGGAAGAGTGGTGGTCCTTTGACTAAAACAAGCTCTAAAATCCCTGCAAAGGTTTTAAGGTACTTTCCTTTAAAGCCTAGGCTTCAGAGGATATTCATGTGTCCTTAAACGGTTGCTGCAATGAGATGGCATGCTAATGAACGACCCAATGATGGGAACATAAGACATCCTGCTGATGGGGAAGCTTGGAAGGCTTTTGATTCTTTGCACCCAGACTTCTGTAGAGATGCTAGGAATGTTAGATTGGGTCTTTCAAGTGATGGTTTCAACCCGTTTCGAACGATGAGCATTTCTCATAGCACGTGGCCTGTTATGTTAATGAACTATAATTTATCACCGTGGATTTGCATGAAGCCGGAGTATATAATGTTGTCTATGATCATTCCAGGTCCATCATCTCCAGGAAATGATATAGATGTGTACCTACGACCATTAATTGAAGAATTGAAGGAACTATGGGAAACTGGGATAGACACATTTGATGCTGAAACCAACCAAACTTTCCGAATGCGAAGTAGTGACGAGGCTAGGACACGACAAACATACTAAACCTGTGCAATTAATCAGTACACTAATAGAGTAACAAATAATAAAAACTAAGCAGAAATAAACGGGAAGGGGAAACATGCTATGGGGGTTTCAACATGAAGAATTACAGTAGTAAAGAAATTTAAGCAGTTAAAACACTTGAACCGATAGCAGCAAATGAACACAGCAAACAGAAAAATGCGCACGACATCACCCTTCGTGCTTTTACTCTCGATCCTCACCATGCAATCAATAATAAAAATGTGCACGGCATCACCCTTCGTGCTTTATCACTCTTCCTCACCATATGCATCTATATAAATGTAAATGTGAACGGCATCACCCTTCGTGCTTTATCACTCTTTCCTCACCATATGCATAAGTATATATGAATGTGCATCACCCTTCGTGCTTTATCTCTCTTCCTCACCATATGCATCAATATAAATGTAAATGTGCACGGCATCACCCTTCGTGCTTTATCACTCTTTCCTCACCCAAACAGTAGAAAAAATAATATCTCGGCAAGGGAATCAACAATGGGAACAAATACATCCCGGCAAGGGAATCATTAATGGAAATAAATACATCCCGGCAAGGGAATCGGCTATAACCAATCTCGTTCCAATAATTATCTTCACAAAATGAATCTCAACTTGTACAAATACTCAACAATGGTCAAATATCGAGAAAACATCATAAGCTTGTTCAACAGGTATAATCTTCAATTTAAGCATGGATAGTACATAATGAGAATCACCACAGTTACAATATAAGACTCACGGGCATGCTTGACACCAATGTATAGATACTCGTCTCCACACCTATACGTCGTATACAACACTAACACGTAGCAAATAAGACACAACACATATTCCCTCAAGCTAAGGTTAAACCAAACACTTACCTCGAATTCCATGGCCAAGCTCACGCCTCAAACCGCTTTCCCCTTAGATTTCGTCTCCAATTCACTTGTATCTAGCCATAATTAACTTAACAACATCAATAAATGATAAGGAATTCAATTCCAATGCTTAATTATAGGTTTTCTATCATTTTCCCCAAAAGGTCAAAAATCGACCTCGGGCCCGCTTGGTCAAAACTCGAAGTTCGGACCAAAACCCGATTACCCATTCACCCCCGAGCCCGGATATGCAATTAGTTTTCGAATCCGACCTCAATTGAGGTCTAAATTCCCCAAATTTTGAAATTCCCAAATTTCACCCAAAAACACCCAATTTCCCATGAAAATCCCTAGATTTTGTGATGAAATCTTGTAAAAGGATGAAGTAGATTGAGAGAAATGAGTTAGAAGTTGTTTACCTATGATTTTGGGGAAGAACTTGTCTTTGGAAATTCGCCGATAGGAACTTAGGGTTTGAAAATTTGGAAGAATGAGTTAAAATCCAGTCTAAGTTACAATTTACACAGTCGCAGTTATCGCATTTGCGGTGACAGGTTCGCAAATGCGAACTCGCAAATGCGACCAAAGCATCGCAAATGCGAAGCTTGGCCTGGGCTGCTAACTTCGCAAATGCGAACAATTGTTCACAAATGCGGCAGCTGCTGAGGTCGCAATTGCGACATTGAGCTTCACAAATGCGAAGGTCCCCCTACCTGCCCTCTGGTCGCAATTGCGATGGATCTTCGCAAATGCGAAGTCTGCAGATCTGCAACACAACATCTATTTCTTTTAAGTCTAAAAACACTCCGTGGCCTATCCAAAACTCGCCCGAGCCCTCGGGGCTCCAAACAAAACATGCATGCAAGTCCAAAAATATCATACGGACTTGCTCGTGCGATCAAATAATTAAAATAACATCAATAACTACGAATTTAGCATCAAAATCAATGAAATTCTCAAGAACACCTAAAGTTACTAGTTTCACAACCAAGGGTCCGATTTATATCAAATCAACTCCGATTCTCACCAAATTTCACAGATTCAACTTAAACATTATTTTAAACCTGTACCAGGCTCCGAAACCAAAATACGGGCCCGATACTATCAAGAACACACACCATTTCATTTTCAAAAGTCTTTATATTTTCCAGCAAATAATTTTCTTTAAAAATTCTTTTCTCGGGCTAGGGACCTCGGAATTCGATTCTAGGCATACGCCCAAGTCCCATATTTTTCTGCGAACGGGTCCTGGTCCGTTTACCCAAAATATTGACCGAGGTCAACTTAAATTTAATTTTAAAGGCAAAATTAGCATTTTCTCAAGTTTTCACATAAAGGCTTTCCGAATATACGCCCGAACTGTGCACGCAAATCGAGGTGAGACAAAAAGAGGTTTTTAAAGCCTCGGAACACAGATTTGACTGCTAAAATAAGAGATGAACTTTTGGGTCATCACATTCTCCACCTCTAAAACAACCGTTCGTCCTTGAACGGACATAGGAAAGTACCTGAGTCGGTGAAAAGATGGGGATATCGGCTTCGCATATCGGACTCGGTCTCCCAGGTAGCTGCTTCAACAGGCTGACCACTCCACTGAACACGAACCGAAGGGTAACTCTTCAATCTCAACTGACGAACCTGTCGGTCTAGAATAGCTACTGGTTCCTCCTCATAGGTCAAGTCCTTGTCCAACTGGACAGTGCTGAAGTCTAACACGTGGGATGGATCGCTGTGATACTTCCGAAGCATGGACACATGAAACACTAGATGCACAACTGATAAACTCGGCGGCAACGCAAGTCTGTAAGCCACCTCTTCCACTCAATCAAGGATCTCAAAAGGTCCGATGAGTCTAGGGCTTAGCTTGCCATTCTTCCCAAATCTCATCACGCCCTTCATGGGCGACACCCGAAGCAACACTCGCTCTTTGACCATGAATGCCACATCACAAGCCTTGCAGTCGGCATAACTCTTCTGCCTAGACTGAGCTGTGCGAAGCCTATCCTGAATGATCTTAACCTTGTCCAAGGCATCCTGAACTAAATCTGTACCCAACAACCGAGCCTCTCCCGGCTCAAACCACCCAACCGGTAACCGACACCGCCTACCATATAATGCTTCATAGGGAGCCATCTGGATGCTCGACTGGTAGCTGTTGTTGTAGGCAAACTCGGCTATTGACAAGAACTGATCCCAAGACCCTCCAAAGTCAATAACACATGCTCGAATCATATCCTCTAAAATCTGAATAGTACGCTCGGACTGCTCGTCCGTCTGGGGATGAAATATGGTGCTCAACTCGACCCGTGTACCCAACTCACGTTGAACTGCCCTCCAGCAATGCGAGGTAAACTGCATACCTCGGTCGGAAATAATAGACACGGGCACACCATGAAGATGAACAATCTCCCGGATATAGATCTCAGCTAACCTCTCTAGAGAATAGGAAACTGCCACAGGAATGAACTGCGCTGACTTAGTCAGCCTATCAACAATAACCCATACAGCGTCGAACTTCCTCTGAGTCCGCGGGAGTCCGACAATGAAGTCCATAGTGACACGCTCCCACTTTCACTCGGGAATCTCAATCTTCTGAAGCAAACCACTATGCCTTTGATGCCCGTACTTTACCTGCCGACAATTCAAACACCGAGCTACATAAGCAACAATATCCTTCTTCATCCTCCTCCACCAATAATGCTGCCGCAAGTCCTGATACATCTTAGCGGCGCCCGGATGAATAGAATACCAGGAACTATGGGCCTCCTCTAGAATCAACTCACGAAGTCCATCCACATTAGGCACACAAACACGACCCTGCATCCTCAAAACTCCATCATCTCTGACTGTAACCTGCTTGGCACCATCGTGCCGCACTACGTCCCTAAGGACAAGCAAATGAGGGTCATCATACTGCCGATCTCTGATATGCTCAAATAATGAAGACCGAGCTACTATACAAGCTGGAATACGGCTGGGCTCAGAAACATCCAACCTCACGAACTGATTGGCTAACGCCTGAACATCCAAAGCAAGCGACCTCTCACCGACCAAAATATACGCAAAGCTGCCTATACTGGCTGACTTCCTACTCAAAGCATCGGCCACCACATTGGCCTTCCCAGGATGATACAAGATGGACTATCATAGTCTTTCAACAGCTCCAACCACCTTCTCTGCCTCAAATTTAGCTCCTTCTGCTTGAACAAGTATTGCAAACTCTTGTGATCCGTGAACACCTTGCACGACATGCCATATAAATAATGCATCCAAATCTTCAGCAAGTGAACAGTGGCTGCTAGCTCCAAATCATGAACTGGATAGTTCTTCTCATGAACCTTCAACTATCGCAAAGCATATGCAATAACCTTGCCATTCTGCATCAACACCGTGCCAAGTCCAATACGAGATGCGTCACAATATACTGTAAATGGCCCTGAACCTATGGGCAACACCAACACTGGCGCCGTGGTCAAAGCTGTCTTGGCTTCTAAAGCTCGCCTCACACTCGTCCGACCACCTGAACTGGGAACCCTTTTGGGTCAACCTGGTTATCGGGGCTGCTATAGATGAAAACCCCTCCACGAAACGGCGGTAATAACCCGCCAGACCCAAGAAACTCCGGATCTCTGTAGCTGATGTGGGTCTAGGCCAGTCCTTGATTGCCTCTATCTTTTCGGATCCAACTGAATACCCTCTACTGATACGACGTGGCCCAAGGATGCAACTGAACTCAACCAAAACTCACATTTTGAACATACAACTGATTATCTCTCAGAGTTTGAAGAACGACTCGAAGGTGCTGCTCATGCTCCTCTCGGCTGCGGGAGTAGATCAAAATATCATCAATGAAGACAATCACGAAGGAATCCAAATAAGGCTTGAACACTCGGTTTATCAAATCCATGAAAGATGCTGGGGCATTTGTCAACCCGAATGACATCACTAAGAACTCATAATGCGCGTACCGAGTGCGGAAAGCTGTCTTAGGGACATCGGATGCCCTAATCCTCAACTGATGGTAGTCAGATCTCAAATCAATCTTTGAAAATACCTTGGCACCCTGAAGCTGATCAAACAAATCATCAATCCTCGGCAATGGATACTTGTTCTTGATGGTGACTTTGTTCAACTGCCGATAGTCTATGCACATCCTCATCGACCCATCCTTCTTCTTAACAAACAACACCGGCGCACCCCAAGGCAAGACACTAGGTCTAATAAAGCCTTTATTAAGCAGGTCCTACAACTGTTCCTTCAATTCTTTCAACTCTGGCGGGTCCATACGATATGGCGGAATAGAAATGGGCTGAGTGCCCGGAGCCAAATCAATGCAAAAGTCAATATCCTTGTCAGGTGGCATACCCGGCAGGTCTTCATGAAATACCTCTGGAAACTCACGAACAACAGGCACAGAATGCATAGAAGGAACCTCATCACTAGAATCACAAACATATGCCAAATAGGCCAAACATCACTTCTCGACCATAAGCCGAGCCTTCATGTAAGAGATAACCCTACTGATAGAATGACCAAGAGTCCCCCTCTACTCTAATCGAGGCAACCCCGGCAATGCTAAGGTCACGGTCTTGGCATGACAGTCCAATATAGCATGATAAGGCAACAACCAATCCATCCCCAAAATGACATGAAAGTCTACCATATCGAGAAGTAGGAGATCTATACTAGTCTCAAGACCCCAATAGCAACTACACATGAACGATAGACACGATTTACCACAATACAATCACCCAGTGGCATGGACACATATACGGGAGCACTCAAAGAATCATGAGGCACAACCATATGCGAAGCAAAATAAGAAGACACATAGGAGTATGTAGACCCCGGATCAAGCAGAACTGAAGCATCTCTGCTACAAACCAGAACAACACTTGTAATAACTGCATCAGAGGACTCAGCCACAGACCTGGCTGGGAAAGCATAACATCGGAGCTGGGCCACACTACTCTGAACCAAATCCCTGGGACGGTCTCCTGCTGGCTGACCTCCACCTCTAGCGGCCTGACCTCCACCTCTAACGGCCTGACCTCCACCTCTAACGGCCTAACCTCCACCTCTAACACCTCAACCCCGACCTCTAGCTGGCTGAGCGGGGGGAGGAACACCCGGTGCTAGAACCATGGCACGAGAACCCTGGTGTTGAGAACTGCTCGAGGGCAAAATCTAGCAATGTGCCTCATATCGCCACAAGTATAGCAAGACTTCGGCTGTTGAGACTGCTGAACCTGACGGCCTGAATAATCACCTTGAAAACTCTGGAACGGAGGTGCACTGATAGGAGCTGGTGGTGCACTGTAGGGCAACTGATCAGAATACTACATATGAGAACCACGACCACCTGGAGCACCGTGAGAAGCCTGAAGTGCTGAATGAAACAGCCTGGGAGGATGGCCTCTACCAAATCCCTGCCTCAAGACGAGGCACCACTAAATCTGCCAGAATGACAGCCATAGAACCCTACTGAAGACGCTCGAACCGCCTGCGGTACTCCTTTCTCTGAGTGATAGGCAAAAACTTCTCTAGAAATAGCTGAGAAAACTGATCCCAAGTCAAAGTAGGCGACCCAGCTGGTCTAGCCAAACAGAAATCCCTCCACCATTTCTTGGCGGAACCTGATAGACGAAAAGCAGCAAAGTCGACCCCATTGGTCTCCACTATCCCCATGTTCTGAAGAACCTCATGACAGTTGTCTAAATAATCCTGGGGATCCTCTGAAGATGTACCGCCATAGGTAGTAGTGAAGAGCTTGGTGAACCTTTCCAATCTCCACAAGGCATCTGAAGACATGACTGATCCATCACCGGTCTGAGCTACAACACCGGTGGAACTACCCCAACTGGCTGAGCTACTGGAGTCTGAAACTGGGGAGCCATCTACTCCGGAGTGCGAGTAGCGGGAGTTTGTGCTCCTCCCCCAGCCTGAGAGACGGCTGGTGCTACAGGAAGTATGCCTGCCCGAGTGACACTCTCCATAAGGCCCACTAGACAGACCAGAGCATCCTGGAGTACCGGGATAGCGATGAACCCCTCTGGGACCTGAGCTTGGCCCACTGGAACTGTCTGGGCCAAAACCTCATCATTGAACTCTACCTGAGGCTTCGCCGCTGGTGCTGCTACTCTGGGCTGAGCTCTGCCCCTACCTAGGCCTCTAGCATGGCCTCGGCCTCGTCCTCTACCCCTCGTAGGAGCTGCCACTAGGGGCTTGGGCTACTGATCAGCTGACAATGCGGTACGTGTTCTCACCATCTATGAAAGAACAGAGTACAAGTTCAATTAGCATTGAGAATTCAAACCACACGACAGAGATGAATAGAAGTGAAACTGTTCCTAGCTCTGTAACCCCTGGGGGTTAAGCACAGACGTCTCTGTACCGATCCTTCAGACTCTACTAAGCTTGTACATGAATTGTGAGGCCTAAGCAACCTAGAGCTCTGATACCAACTTGTCACGACCCGAATTTCCCTCGTGGGGATCGTGATGGCCCCTAACATTGAACCCGCTAGGCAAGCAAACGTTATTGATTATTTTACCTTTTTCCTTTATCTTTAACAATTTACCAGATAATATAAGAACATCAGTGGAAATAAAAATGCGGAAGAACAAAATTAAAAGTTTAACTTAATACTAATACGAAATCCATAAAAAAAATCCACCCAGTACTGGTGTCACAATTTCACGGGCTGTCTACGAATACTACAAATAGTGGTCTGAACCAAAAAATACAAATCTGTCTCAGAAATAGATAAAATAGAATAGAAGCAAGATAGAAGGGGATGCCAAGGCCTGCGGACGCCTGCAGGACTACCTCGGGTCTCCACTCGACTGAAGGCAACAACCTCGAACTACAGTCTGTAGGGTCCAGTATCGAGATCTGCATAAAAATGCTGAGTGTAGTATCAGTACAACCGACCCCATGTACTGGTAAGTGCCGAGCCTAACCTCGGCGAAGTAGTGATGAGGCTAGGACACAAAAAACATACTAAACCTGTGCAATTAATCAGTACACTAACAGAGTAACAGATAATAAAAACTAAGCAGAAATAAACGAGAAGGGGAAACATGCTATGGGGGTTTCAATATCACGACCCTAAAACCGACCCGGTAGTGATGGCGCCTATCATGAAACTAGGCCAGCCGACACGATTCCCAAATCAAACCATTATTCTATAAAAGTCATTTTAAGCCATTAATTAACAATAAATCTTATAGTATAAGTCTAAATTAAATAGTGCGGAATAAATACACAAGCCCGACATTGGGATGTCACAAGTCACGAGCAACTACAAGATCCGACTGAGTACAAGAAGGGCTATCATAGTCCGAAAATACAATTACTAAGAACAGTCTGAGTAAAGTAAGAAGGAGAAGTGAAGGGCTGCGAATGCTAAACAGCTACCTGTTGATTCCCAATTTTTCCCTATAATACTTTTTAAGTGCATACATACCTTCAAAACTATGCATTAACATCGATTGATATTTTTTTTCCCATAAATTCTACATTTTTAATTTAATTTATCCTAGTATTTTATTTATATAAATAATTACAAAATTGCATCACAAATGACTTTATAGCATTTCAAGACTTAACATTGCTATTTATAGTAAGATTAAGTTCAAATTATTTCACAAATGGCCAGATTTACACTTTTTGGTTACAATTGCAATAGCTTTGCAATTATAGCCCATGTACACATTATCACATTATTTTACCAGAAAATAGCTCATTGTATTTTCTAAATATGTAGTAATTATTTTAAAACATCTCTGTGCATGAAAATTATTTTTATAATCTATTAATTATTTTATAAAATATTTTTTATAAATTGTTTGGGTATTTAACAAATAGCCCTATTTGATTCCTAATATTTTTCGGACCTAACCCCTCAAACCAGCCCAAAACCCTTTTAAAATTAGCCCCAAATCCCCTTAGGCCCAAAGCTACACCTGCCCAACCCAATTGCCCGTTTAATCGTGGCCGTTGATCATTTTGATCAACGGTCCACAAACCTCCTTACCATAATTAATCCTAAACGACCCCCCAACCTTTTCATTCTCTCCTCACCCGCCATCATCATCTCCCTCTTCTCTCAAACTCTCTCGACCTAACCCTAACCCTAAACACCGTCACCGGTGTAAAAGCCCTCCTACGGTGCTCCTATGTCTCCTCCGACCATCACTGGTCTCCTACACGCCATGGCTCTTCGATTTCCTGAAATCCTTGAAAGGATCTCAAAGAAATCCAACTGGTTCTGGTTCGAAACTTGTTTACCGACCATCCCCGGCCATTTTCGTTTGTAATTGAAGGATTCCTCCTTGTTTTGCTACGAATCTATGGGCTCTTGACCTATTCTCTCATCTCTGCTATTTTTCTGAAAAACCTAGTTCATTGCTGTCGACTCTTCTCAGATCTTCATAGATCTGAAATGATTTGGGTATTATCAAATATTTTTCCTTCAAAAATCCCTTGCTTAATTGATTATCTCGCTTTTTAATCACTCTTCCGAAACTAGTGTTCATCCGAAACTGTTTTCAAGGATTTTTCTAAGTTATTAATGTTTAGTAAATTATTTCTTCTTCACCTCGACTGATTTTTGCATGAGTGTTCAAATCCTAGTTGTTTCTATGTGATATACTGATTTCTTCAATCTTTGCTTTGATTTTGGGTGTTTCTGTGATACCAGTCGTATTAGTTTACTCTATCTTTTGGACTTAAATATTTTAACTTGTTAAATCTAGTATTTTTGTGGTTCTTCCCTAATTAATCTCTGTTAAGGTTCAAACCTGCTTTTCCGGCTAAGTTCTATATTTTTGTGAGGTCTTACTTAGTTTAATTTATGAAATTTGGGTGGTTCTTTTGGTAAAACCAGTATTCTTTGAGGTTCTTACTGATTATTATTTTTGCCCTGTTAAATTTGTGTGCACAGATCTTGTTTGTTTCCTTATTTGTAATTTTAATTGGTCACACTTGCCTTACCTACTCGTCAGCATGATTTTGTGATTTTTACTGATCCTTTATTTGGTACGATAGGATTCTTGCCTTAATAAACTCTCTTGTTGTTACCGTTTGATCAATTACCCTTGATTAAAGGAGTCTATTCTGAACTCCTTTATGTGATTGGATTATGTGACTTCCCTAATTGACTGAATGATGATTCCTTTACCTTGTTTGTTCCACTCCTATATTGCTATATAAACACTATTATTCTACCTCTCAACACACGAACTAAGTTCAGAATACACACACACACACTCAAAACTCTCTCTTCTTTCTCTGTTACTTGTGCTAACTGTTGGTCTAGCCGGTTGAAAGCCAAGGCTAGACAGTGGAATTACACTTGCTTTACATTCTGCACTTTGCTTCTCTAACTGGTATGTCTCCAGTTCAATTCTGAAACTCAAACTCTATGTGTTCCGTGTTTTTCACTAGTTCGATTTGCTATGTATTTACTTTATGTTCCTGTTGACTGCTTTACTCAGCATGTCTAAATTATGTCCTCCTTTGTTCAAATGTGCAATCAGTATGTCCGGGTCTCACTTGTATGTTTGATACTTGGCCAACATGTTTATTTAGTCTCTGTTTACTCTCTTTAATTGTTGTGACCATGTCGATAACTTAGTTGTCTAATATACTTGGTTGATCCTGATTAGTATGCACTTTGTCTTCAACATGACTATTTCACTACATTCTATGCCTATGTCTTAATTGCTTCTTATCATGACTAACTTGTTGAGTCTCTGAACTAGTAGATTCCTGTTTGTTCTATACAGTTGTTGCTCCATATGCTCCCCTAGACTCCATTTTTGTGCTTGAACTCTCTATGTTTCCCAATCCCCTTGACCCCTGTTTGTAAAGTTGATTGCTGAGTAATTGCGAGTCTGAGCACTCTAAGTTTGAGTCTGTTCTTTTCAGAACTGATTTCAAAACTGTTTTCCTCTCCTAGTATGTTCTTAAACTGTTTCTGTTCCTGAAAATCTTTCTACTTCCAAAATTGTCTCTATACTGTTTTACTAAGTCTTTCAAAACTGTGACAAGCACTCTCACTTTACACTTATAATATTAAGTGCTGCCCCTCTGGTGTGTGTACTGCATAGGAATCCTTGAGATTCCTCTGAACTCTGGCACACCAGGGCTGACCCTTCGACACTGCACATAACCAGTTCTCTATTTTAAGAAAGGGTCTTGGTGTGAGCACTGGCCGGGATCCCTGAGGTCCTTAGGGAGTTTTGACACACCAGGACATATCATTGGCTATGAGACTCTTGGCATCTGAGACTGTTTTTGAAAGCCTAGCACCCCCAGGTTTACTTTGGGCCTAATTCAGTCTCCCTATAGTATAGTTTATATCTATTTATGTAATTCATCGATCCTGGTCTGTAATAATATTCTTTGTAAATAGATATTGGGGTAATTAGTAAAAAGGGTAGGGTTCCTACATGATTTTGTGGGGAAACCGGGTAAAAGTCATGCTTTAGGTATATATATATATTGATTAGCAGTAGAAACCATGATTTAGGTTTATATTATGTTGATTTGCAATAGAAATCATGCTTTAGGTTTATATTATGCAATAGATATCATGCCTCTAGGTTTGCTATGCCTATTTGTATTAAAAACCATGCCATAAATCTGTGCATTAGAGATCCTGCCTTAGGATAATCATATTTACTGATTTTGCCTATTAGAAAACATGTTATAGGCTCATCATTCTATTATCATGAAAACTCTATTTCTGCACAAGTCGTAATCACCTGAAAATCTGTTTTTAAAGTCACCGCTGTAATCATGCGTAATAAAATGACCATCTCTCTCTCTGTGCATTAGAAATCCTGCCTTAGGACTCTGTTTGCATTTGCTTTAAATCGTATCTATGTCACTTAAATGAATAATTATCTATAAAGAGGTTTAAAGACAACCCCAACACATAGATATCATGTCCTAGTATAAATATGCATGAAATCAGCTTTTTGTAACATTTAGCACATAGACCGACATGCCTATAGGATTTAATAAACTCAAGCTATTTGACTAATTCCCGGAATTCTGTTTTAGACAACATGTTTACAGGGGTATAACAAATTCACACCTAGGAATGGTAATTAAGGGTTTCATAAAAAACTGCGAAATGGTGTTGTGTTTGTAAAATTGTCCGTGTTTAACAGGCTCTAAAATCAATACGCAAACTTATTAGGTTTATGCTACTTCGCTTTAAAACAATGTTGCATATTCTATGTTTGTGATGCTCACCTAGATATCTTGTTCTAGGACTTTCTGAAATTCTTTAAAATTTTCTGTTTGAGACGTGCTACTTATTTGTTTATGTGTGGAGGTAAACATGAGCCCCTTAATTGTTCCCCCTATTTGACAGTCCTATATGTTATTTGTTGTCGCTTAGATTTTACATTTTAAACACCTTAGGAGGGCCTAGTACTACCTAAATTTAGAGGTCCTAAACACCTTCAGGACCACAGCGAAGGGACGGGTAAAGCACGCTTAGAGTTCGTTAATTAAACTCGCTTATATAACCGCTAAGGGGAGGGTAATGGGTAGTAAAAAGTATATGATGACCTGTGCACTAATGCCACGTGTAACCCCTCTATTTGAGGAAGGCTTACCGGGTATTGTACAGATGTGATCCTATAGGTGTAACGACCCGACCCGTAGTTACGGGAGTTACCGCCCCGTTTCCCCGTTTATTGCTTCTATATGTTTCATTTTATGTGTTTAGAGAATTTGAAGTAATTCGGACAGAGTTCGGTTAGAAATGAGACAATAAGTCTCTTTATGAGAAGGATTGTTTGGAAAAGTCAACCGAATGTTGACTTATGAGTTAGAAGGCTCGAAATGGATTTCCGATGATTCAACCAGTTTTGGGAGATGATTTGTGACTTAGGAGCGCAATCGGAATTGAAATTGGAGGTTCGGTGTAGAATTAGGCTTGAATTGGCTAAGGTTGGATTTTGGCGAATTCCGGATGGTAGGTGAGATTTTGATCCGAGGGTCGGAATGGAATTCCGAGAGTTGCATTAGCTCCGTTAGGTGATTTTGGATATGCGTGCAAAGTTTCAGATCATTCGGAGGTGTTTAGGTCGGGTTTTAGATCAAATGCAAGTTTCGGAAGTTTTAGTTTAACTTAGGCTTGAATCCGTGGTAATTCGATGATTTTGGTGTTTATGATAGTGTTTTTATGTTACGAGCAAGTTTGAATGAAGTAATAGAACATATCTGTGCATTTGGTTGAGGTCCCGAGGGCCTCGGGGTAATTTCGGATAGCTAACGGGGAGTTTAAACTGTGAAATTTGCAGCAGAAAATGCAGCAGCAGTGCAGACCTGTTTTGGCCTTCGCGTTCGCGAAGGCAGGCTCGCGTTCGCGTAGGGTTGACGGCCTGGAAATCGCGTTCGCGTATAAGCGATTGCGTTCGCATGCAGACTAACGCGTTCGCTTAGAGGAATTTTGAGGGAGAGGAATTTTGGCCTCCGCGTTCGCGTCTAGGGGCCTCGCGATCGCGTAGGGGAAGCTGGTGAACCATCGCGTTCGCGTAAGTGAAGGACCCAGGCCTTCGCGTTCGCGTGGATGAAGCCGCGTTCGCGAAGGGCATTTTTGGCAGAGTGATAATTTGGTCATCGCGAACGCGGAAGGACTATCGCGCTCGCGTAGAGTAAAATACCTGGAATGAAGGGTTTTAAAATAATATTTCATCCGCGACCCTTTCATATTTTTCCTCCATTGTTGACGTTCTTAAGAGCTTTGGACAAGGAAATTCGAGGTTTTTGACTGAGAATCACTTGGAGGTAAGTTCCTTGGCCTAAATATTCGAGTTTATGGTAGAAATTACATAAATATGGTGGAAAATTCATCAAATGGGTTAAGTTAGGGCTTGAGAAAAATAGGATGAAAAAGTAGAATTTGGAAGGTCAAACGAACTCCGATTTTGACGAACTTTATATGTACGGACTCGTGGCGAGACGAGGAATCCGTTGGTGTGATTTTCGGAATTTTTCGAGAAGTGGTCCGGGGCTCGGGTTTTACCAACTTCGTGAATTTTAGTACTTTTCGAGTATTTTTGATTGGGTTATGTTTCTTTAACCCATATTTATGTATTCGTTGTGATTTTGACTAGATTCGACGCGCGAGGAGGTTGATACGAAAGGAAAAGGCATTGCGGACCATTCTATGGCCGGTTAGAGGTGAGTAGTTGGTGTATATGATGGCTTGAGGGTTTGAAACCCCGGCTTATCACATTGTGACGCTATTGTAGGGCGTGACTCGAACCCCATGGCAGGTGCGGGATTAGTTATGATTGGGGATTGAGACTTAGTCTATCCCGAACAAGAATATTTCTATATTGGCGACTGATACGCACCCTGTATTGAATATATCTGGGCTTATTGCCGTGTTTGGGGCCTTGTGTCGATCTGTAGCATCTATAGAGGATGAATGTCATTGTGATAGCATGCTTTGTATAATCATTGATCTCGGTCCTGTGTTTAATCACTGTTATGAAATGCTAAGTCACTTTTCCGGAAGTTAAATATCTAAAGTATATTCTTCTTAATAAATTGGAAATTGGGAAAATTAATTGAATCTGTTACGTGACTCATATGCATATTGTGGACTGAGTATGGATCGGGCTGCACACCGCAGCGAATGATACGATTATATTGCGCTTGGGCCGAAGGAGCCCCTCCGGAGTCTGTACACACCCCCAGTGAGCGCCGTCGACGTTAAATGGATCGGGCTACGCGCCGTAGCAGTCATGTGCATTGCATTGCATCATTACATTTTACTTGACTGTTATATTTGAAGTTGTTTTGCTGTTGGTTCATAGTAAGGTGTAGGACTGTTAGTGTTAGCTTTGCTTTGTGGTATTTCGTGGATTTCTTATCTTCAGACATTTTATATGCTTATTACTCACTGAGTCGGTAGTACTCACCCCTACTCCCTGCACCTTGTGTGCAGATTCAGGTGCACCGGAGGCTTACCTGAGCTGTCCTTGTTTTCCAGAGCTATTCAGAGTTGTTGAGGTAGCTGCTTGACGTATGCAAGACCTGACTACTCTTCCTATTTCAGTTTTATTTATATATACATTTCCAGACTTGAGTATTTTCGTTCAGATATTGTTATTCAGATTGTTTTAGAGGCTCTAGACTCGTGACCCCGGGTCTTTGGGAGCGTTTTATCAGACTTCGTATTTTTCTCAGTATTATTCTATTATAAATATTGGATTATTATTCTAAAACTATTATAATCTCTTTAGATTGTCGGTTTGAGGTTTACGGTTAATTTGGGAACGATTGTGGTCTGGCTTGCCTAGCAATATTGTTGGGCGCCATCACGACCGGGTTTTGGGTCGTGACACAATACCGCTTATGCGGTCCTCCTCCAGCTGCCCCAAACCGCTTCACCGCTGCCCAGACCGCATTTTCGACCTTGCAGGTGCGGGAATTCCTTTGCACCTGCGGTCTCTGATCCCTCCACTTCTAGCCGCTTCTGCGGGCCCGCACCTATGCTTCTCTTCACGCATGTGCAGTTACACCAGAAGCCCAGGTGCTTCAGCCCTTCCTCAAATTCCATTTCGATCCGTTGACCATCCAGAATCTACCCGAGGCCCCCGGGACCCCGTCCAATCACACCAACCAGTCCCAAAACACATTACAGATTTGCTCGAGGCCTCAAATCACATCAAACAATGCTAAAATCATGAATCACACTCCAATTAAAACTTGATGAACTTTAGGACTTCAACTTCTTCATTTGATGTCGAAACCTATCAAATCTCGTCCAATTGACCTCAAATTTTGCACACAAGTCATATTTAACATTAAGGACCTATTCCAACTTTCGGAATTGGATTCCGACCCCGATATCAAAAAGTCCAATTCCGGACAAATTCCTTAAAAACCTTCAAATTTCTATCTTTAGCCAAATGACTCCAAAATGACCCACGGACCTCCGAATTCACCTCCGATCGCGCTCCCAATCACTAGAATCACCATAAGGAGCTATTCCTCTACTCAGAATCCCAAATGGACATTGATAATACTGAAATGCACTTCAACCCAAACTTATGAAATTCTTCCAAAAATGCTAGCTTCCACAATAGGCGCCGAAACGCTCCCGGGCCATCCAAAACCCGATCCGGACATAAGTCCACGTCCAAAATAATCATACGAACCTGTTGGAACCTTCAAATCCCGATTCTGAGGTCGTTTACTAAAAAATCCAATCCTAGTCAATTCTTTCAATTTAAAGCTTTCGAAATGAGAATTCTCTTTCTAAATCAACTCCGAACTTCCGGAAATTCAATTACCACCACGCGTACAAGTCATGATACCTAAAGTGAAGCTTCTCATGGCCTCAAACTGCTGAACGACGCGCCAGAGCTCAAAATGACCGGTCGAGTCGTTACACTTTATACTCAAGGCATCGGCCACTACATTGGCCTTCCCGGGATGATACAAGATGGTGAGATCATAGTCTTTCAATAGCTCGAACCACCTCATCTTCCTCAAATTGAGATCCTTTTGTTTGAACAAATACTGAAGACTCCGATGATCCGTGAAGACCTCGCACGACACGCCGTCAGGATAATGCCTCCAGATCTTCAAAGCATGAACAATGGCTGCCAGCGCTAGATCATGAACCGGGTAATTCTTCTCATGAACCTTCAACTAATGCGACGCAAAAAGATAATACAAGTAGACATGTGAAATTAGGCTAAACATGATGACTATACGTGCTAAGGAAACTCAACTAAAGCATAAAAAGGAAACTACTTAGCTAAAATAGGATTTTCAGCATTTAGCCCATATACGCACTCTTCACCTTGCGTACACGGCCTTCGCATATGGAAAATTACCAAACAGTACTAAATCCGAATGGGATTTCCCCCCACACAATGTTAGACAAGTCACTTACCTCAAACTTCGCTCAATCAATCAATAAGAAGGCATTTCCCTCGATTTTCCAACTCTGACCAGCTCGAGTCTAGCAAAAATAATTTCATACCAAAAATATAACTATAGGAACCTAATTTAAATAATGAAATTACGACTCTAGCAATGAATTGAAAAATCGCTCCAAAAAGTTGACCCGGGCCCACAGCTCAGAACCCGACCAACATTATAAAATCCGAACACCCATTCAATATCGAGTCCAACCATACAAGAATTACTCGAATCCGACCTCAAATTGCCTTTCAAATCCCCAAGTTTTAGCCTAAGAAGTTTTCTCAACTTTTCTCCAAATTTCCAACTAAAAACAATAATTAAATGATGAAAACAACAATAGATTCGTGGGAATTAATAAAAAACGAATCAAGAACCCTTACCCAAATGTTTCCTCTAAAAACCCCTCAAGATTTTGCCTTAATCCGAGCTCTCTAGGTTCAAAAATGAACAATGTAATCAAACCCTCGAACTAAGGCCTTCTCTACCCAACGGTTTTGCATCTGCGAAACCACAGCCGCATCTGCAGATCAGCACTTGCGGAATTTCCATCACAGATGATTACTTCACTCAAGTCCCCTGGGTCCACTTCTGCGTTCATAGGGCCACACCTGCGCATGCGCACCTGCAACAAAATGTGTCGCACCTGCGACCCAGTCGCTTCTGCGCATCTCCCCACTGCAGAAGGGAAGTCGCTTCTGCAGAAACTGTTCCGCACCTACGAGTCCTGCCTGGATTGCCCGTTTCTACTTCTGTGCTCGCCCTCTCACTTCTGCAAGCCCACACCTGTGATCAAACTTGCGCAGGTGAGATTGCACCAGAACTGGTGCACTTCAGCCATTCTTTAAGTTCCAAAGTTGATCCGTTAACCATCCGAAACCACCCCCGAGGCCCCAGGGACCTCAACCAACCACTATAATAAGTCCTAAAACATCATACGAACTTAGTAGAGCCTTCAAATCACGTCAAACAATATCAAAAACATGAATTGCACATTGATTCAAGCCTAATGAACTTTAGAACTTCTAACTTCCACATGCGGTGTCGAAACTTATCAAATCAAGTCCGATTGACCTCAAATTTTTCACACATATCATAATTGACATTATGGACCTACTCCCACTTCCGGAATCAGAATCGGAATCTGAACCGATATCAAAAGTTCACTCCCAGTCAAACTTTTCAAAAATCACCCAACTTTTTCTAGTTAACGTCGAAATGACCCTCCAAATCAACATCCGAACGCGCTCCTAAGAACAAAATCCTCATACGGAGCTATCAGAACCATCAAAACTCCAATCCGGAGTCGTCTTCACACAATTCCATCTACGGTCGACTCCTATGACTTAAACTTCCAATTTAGGGACTATGTGTCCCGTTTCTCCCCTAAACCAAAAACCAAACCACCTGGCAAGCCACAAAACCTGCTTCTAAGTGTATTTTTCTCAAAAGTGCTTTTCCAAAAAATACTTTTGGAGAGAAGCTACTTTTCTTTTGCTTCTCAGAAACTGCTTCTGCTCTTCCTCAAAAGCACTTTTTTCTTCCAAAAGCTTGACCAACTAACTCAATTTTTGGCCAAAAGTACTTTTTGTGTTTTTTTTTGTTTCATATATTTTTTCTCTTCTTCTACTGGAGTATTATATTATCTGCCGCGCCCCCTTTTCTCCCTTTTGAAGAGGAAGTCCGGGTTTCGACATTCATGGGGAAAATAACTCATTTTCTTTTGGGAATTGGATATTTTGAAGAGTCGCCACCTAACGAATTATGGTGCGTTAGGGCACCTAGAGCGATTAACTCTAAGACTAGTCTACATTACCAGAGATTTAGGGTAAGGGCTCGAAATAACCTTGAGGGGAAGGTGTTAGGCACCCCTCTCGGTCCACAATGGTGGGTCCCGGCCAAACTTATACTTATGAACTAGTCCTTTTAACAAATAAATAGTTTAAACACATAATTGCAAATAAGGTCATGCTTTGGGCATTGTATGACTCAAATAATGAAACAAAAGAAAAGACTTGAACAAGTTGCATACATATAGAAAGGTAAAGTTTAAACATTGGGAATTTGCGAATGAGGGGTCTTAGGTTGATTAGCCTACAGGATCACCCCACACAATGCCCGGTAATCACTCCTCAATGAGGGGCTACACATGACATTAGCGCGTAGTCATCATATCCCTTTCTACCTAATTCCCCCCTTGGTCATAGCCAAAAGCGTTCTAGCAACATTAAAAATGTCCTATGCGTGCACTACCCGTCCCTTCCTCGTGGCCCTGGAGGTATTTTAGGACCTCTATTTTTGGTCAGTTCTAGACTTTCCTAAGGTTTTAAAGGATAAAAATCTAGGCGTCAATCAAGAACAAATAGGACTGCATTTAAGGAGAACAAATTATAGGCTCACAGTCACCTCCACAAATATAACAAGTAAATGCACGTCTTCAAACAACACCCAAGTATATTAAGAGAAAATCCTAGAACATGACATCTAGGTGAGCATAGATTATACATTTATTGAATTAGGACAAAGTGTTAAAATCCTATTTAGCTTGCCTATTGATTTAGACCTGTTAAATCTGAATAGTTTGAATAACAAAGAATAGTTTTAGAGTTGCAGGATTTAAATCGCCCTATAGGCTTGCCTAAACGCAGAACAGTGATGTCCTAAGAGCATGATATCTACATTGATGCAATACAACAATGAACAGTTTTAAACGGACACTTGAGATCCTATAGGCATGCTTTCTAGCGGTAGTGAATTAAGGCAATGTTTGCAAACTCAATTAAGGAAGCGGACAATTGATTAAACCAATTCAAAATGAACTAACCTGAATTAAACTAATTTGTGTAACTAAACTAATTTTAAGTTCTATAGGCAGAATTTCCGATTTTAATTCCTATGGGCATGGTATCTAATCGTTAAGAGCTGATTCTCGAACTTATAGGCATGATTTCTAGTGAGACGAGTGTAAATACACGTTATAGCAGAAATTGGACTAAATCACTTGACACTCTATAGGGATGATATCTAATTATAAGGTTGATTTTAACCCTATAGACATGATTTCTATTATTGAAGCCATTCAGATCCTATATGCATGATTTCTAATATTATGGAAGCAAAGCAAACATAGCAAATGTATTAACATAATCCTATAGGCATGGTATCTACCCGAGTTACCCAACATATATAACTACCCACCCCTTTTCACTAATCACCCCAATGTTGTTTACAAATAATTATTACAGACCAGCTGAATAAATTACATAAGCAATAAAGGAAAAGAAGAAGTTAACTATAAGGAGCCTGAAGTAGGCCCAAATGACTTCCCCAAGCCTCCAATAGCCTCAAATGCCAAAGTTCCATAGACAATATCATGTCTAGGTGTGTCAGAGTTCCCTAGGACCTCAAGGATCCCGGCAGTGCTCACACCTAGATCTTTTCTCAAACAATAACTGATTTAAGTGCAGTGTGGAAAGGCCAGCTCTGACATGCCAGAGTTTCAGAGAGATCTCAAGGATCTTAAGGTAGTACACATACCAGAGGGGCAGAACCTAATATTCTAGGAGTAATGTGAGAGTGTATGACATAATTTGGTTTTGAAAATAGTACAGAGATGACTTCAGAAGTAGAAAAGTTCTCTTTCAGAAACATGAGACAACTTAGTGGTAAAAGACAGATTGAGAAGACTGCCAAGCAACATGCAAACAATTGGTCATAAGAAATATCCAGATTAAGAAAAGAGCACTTAACAAATAGATCTTCACATAGGGATGAAGGGATTGTGGCACACAAGAATCACATTAGGGTACATGGATAGGGATAGAAGGAACATATAGTCACAAACTGCATGCAACACTTAGGATCTTAGAGACCCAGTAAATAGTTAGGAGATAAATAATAGTTGGCCTGTCTTGAACAGAAAGTCATGAAAGAGGCAGCATGCTTAGCATACAAAATGAGGTAGAGCATGAATAGTCAGGATTTCACACAGCTTTAACAAAACCCATAGTTAAACGACACTGATTCAAAGAGAAGTATACAAGTCTTGCATGAATGGTCAGTATAAACATAAGTTCACAATATCAGTGAAAGGTCGAACTAGGAAAATTCAGTAAAAGCATATTAGGACAAGAAAATCACGACAAATCATAAGAACCCAAGGCAAGAACACAATCAGATGTACCAATATCCAGAAACCAAACGAAGAACCCCAAAAATTAGGGTCTTCAGTACAAACGGGCCAAGGTTGTAACATACTCATAAAAATTAGTCAAAATATATGAGAAGCAGAAGTTTAAACACAAAGAATCATCAAACAAATTTTAAAAAGAAATTCCGGAAACCCTAGTTTTAGAAAAAGATGAAAATCACTTGAAATCATACGATTCTTGTAAAGAATCTCAAGGCTATTGTAAAACTCACAGGAAACAAACTCAAATCACCTTAGATCTATACATATCTAGGATGTTTTAGAAAAGAAATTAGGGTTTCGAAGAGAATCATACAGAGATGAAGAAACCTGATTAGAAAACCATAGATCGTAGACAATATAGGACGATCTCACTCAAAATCACACCGGAATGGCCTGGAACAGGTGAGAGATGAACCCTAGATGCAAGTTGACATAGCCCTGGTCCCTTGAGGGCCTTAGAGATGAAAAGAATGACATGAGAGAGGCCATTGGAGGCTCGGTAGGTGGTGAGAGGTCACCGGAGATAGCCATAGATGGGGGTCAGTGAGATTTGGGATTAGGGTTAGGGTGAGAGCATTTGAGAGCAGGGAGGATTTTAGGGCGGCGGTGTAAGGTGGGAAATGATTTGGGTTTGGGGGTGTATAGGATAGTTTAATTAGGAAGGGGGAAACCTGCACAGTTGATCAAAATGATCAACGGCCAGGATTTGGCCGGGTATTGGGTAGGGGCAGATGGGTATTGGTCTTGGGTTGGTTTAGGTTTAGGAATTGGGCTGGGTATTGGGGCTGAAATTGAAATGAAATTAGGCTAGATTTAAATAGCCATTTTAAACACTATATAATTTATAAAAATAAGAAATGATTTCCAAAAAAATAATTTCGTGTACTAAAATGGTTTAAAAATAGTTATTTAACATTTTAAAAATATAAAAGATCATTTTATGCATCAACAACGTAATTATGCATTAATAAGGCTAGTATTGCAAATATATGCAAATTAGCTTTAAAAAATGTAAATGCAGTTATAAAAATGCACTAAAAATATTTAAGCAATATTTTGGCATAAATATAGAATTTAGATGGCTAGATCACCACAAAAAATAATTTGAAGGATAATTATTGGAAATTTTATAAGTAAAAAGGGAAGAAATAAATCAATTTGAAGCCTTTAAAATTATAGAAAAATTATAAAATGCTTATGCACGCTTATAACTGTACATATGCTATCTTGACAGTATATATATGTATTAAAAATATATAAGGAAAAATTGGGTATCAACAGCTGCCCCTCTTTACCGGGAAAGGATGAAAGAGTTTTCGGGTAAAGAAATGATGGCCAATTTTGACCGGGCGGGATGCTTTGAAAGACAGAGGCCGGACTCCAGTCTTCGAGTTGCCTGCATATCCCTGGTTTTACAGGAATCAGGCCATGTGTAGTTCTGGATTCATCGGCGGAATATACCGATGAAGTCATTGCAAGAACGGACACGAGACGCAAAAGAGGCTATGGTGAGCGGCTAAGGTTTGAGACAGTTGAAGCAACTGGAGCGAGATCGCTCCTGGTAGGATAGCATCGCATACTGGTTACCTGCAGATAAAAGATGCTACAAACTTGTATTTGTGCGAAAGTTTAAACATGATGCAGGTTCCATTTTGGACCATGAAGGTTGTCTTTGGACGGTTAAAGATGACGTCCTTGGACCATGATGTCCTGGGCCATGAATTGTTTAGTGAGGGATTCGCAAGCCATGAAGTGATGTTATCGGGCCATGAAAAATGGTGCCTCCGAACCATGACGCCTTTGAATAATGATATGCAAATTTGAGGGATCCTCAGACCATGGCATGGTGTCTTCCGGCTATGAGGATGATGCCTTTTAGACTATGACGCCTTTGGATAGATTGGCGATATATCAGCCCATGATATGCAATAACATGATGTTAACAAGACAAGGCTTAGTCTTGTGAAATGGAGGGCAGAGCTTAGCCCGATTGAAAAGCAAATAGATAGTGCTAGAAATAGAGCAATATTTGTGCAAAAAAGGATAGTGCTTAGTCCCATGCAGACGTGGAGGCAAGGATTAGCCTCATGTAAATATGGAGGCAAGGATTAGCCTCATGTAAATATGGAGGCAAGTATTAGCCTCATGCAAATATGGAGGCAAGGATTAGCCTCATGCGAGTATGGAGGCAGGGATTAGCCTCATGCAAGTAGGGAGGCAAGGATTAGCCTCATGCAAGTACGGAGGCAAGGATTAGCCTTATGCAAATAGGGCCGCAAGGATTAGCCTCATGCAAATGTGGAGGCAAGGATTAGCCTCATGCAGATAGGGAGGCAGGGATTAGCCTCATGCAAGTATGGAGGCAGGGATTAGCCTCATGCAGGTATGGAGGCAAGGATTAGCCTCATGCAAAGGGAGGCAGGGATTAGCCTCATGCAAGTAGGGAGGCAAGGATTAGCCTCATACAGGTATGGAGGCAAGGATTAGCCTCATACAAAGGGAGGCAAGGATTAGCCTCATGCAAGTAGGGAGGCAAGGATTAGCCTCATGCAGGTATGGAGGCAAGGATTAGCCTCATGCAAAAGGAGGCAAGGATTAGCCTCATGCAAGTAGGGAGGCAAGGATTAGCCTCACACAGGTATGAAGGCAAGGATTAGCCTCATGCAAAGGGAGGCAGGGATTAGCCTCATGCAAATGTGGAGGCAAGGATTAGCCTCACGCAGATATGGAGGCAAGGACTAGCCTCTCGCAAAGGGAGGCAGGGATTAGCCTCATGCAAATGTGGAGGCAAGTATTAGCCTCATGCAGATAGTGAGGCAGGGATTAGCCTCATGCAAGTATGGAGGCAAGGATTAGGCTCATGCAAGTATGGAGGCAAGGATTAGCCTCATGCAGGTAGGCAGGTAAGGATTAGCCTCATGCAGGTAGGGAGGCAGGGATTAGCCTCATGCAAATAGGGAGGCAGGGATTAGCCTCTTGCGAACATGGAGGCAGGGTTTAGCCTCATGCAAATATGCAGTGTAAAGCTTAGTACTATGCAGAGAGCGAGTAGCAAATAAAAGTAGTATATTTCTTAGCTGGAGATATATTCAGTGTCTAATGGCCGGATCGATAGTGAATTCGCTTTGTGTATACATGTTTGCGAATGCTATCGTTACGTCAAATGTGCCTGCGTTCAAAGAAATATTGTAAGTTTTTTGAGGGGAGGTTGGTTAGTGCTTCGTCTGCCGGCCTTGCTTTGCTCCGTTCTGAAAGTCTTTTCGAGTTCCCCTGGGTAACACCTGACTCTTATGGAAATAGAGTTTTTCGAAAAATATGCAATTGTTGATAAGAATAGAGTTATTTCATAGATATATTGTTACATTAAGTAATTTAAGATGAACTAGTGACTGTAACACATCTCAAAGGCATTGCAGCTCTCTTATATTGGAATTTCGAGGGTCCTCCTCAATATTCTGCCCCAGTTTGATAGATGATCTTTTGACCGTTTACGGATAACAGGACTTGATGAACCTTCTTCGGAATTTTGAGAATCCTTCTCAAAATTCTGCCCCAGTTTCTTAACTGACTACTGACCGTCTGGCATGCGATGGCGTCGGCTGGACTCGCTCGGGAATTTTGAGGGTCCCCCTCAAAACTCTGCTCATGCTTCTGATCTTGGGGGAAATGAAAAATTTTATATGATACGACCAAACCCATAAGGTTGCCTACGTATCCCTCTTAAACGGGAATCAGGTCAAGCGTAGTTCAATTACATCAGATGAAGATATGTAAATAATCTAAGCATAGTATCTCTTGACTGCGTCTGAATTGATTGGTTTTGGCCAGATTTCTTCTTTCATTTCTGCAAGTATGAGTGCTACTCCTGTTACCACCCTGTGAACCATGTATGGACCTTGCTAGTTAGGAGAGAATTTCCCTTTGTCTTCATCTTGATGTGGGAAGATCTTCTTCAATACAAGCTGCCCTGGTGCGAACTGCCTTGGTTTGACCCTTTTGTTGAAAGCTCTGGACATTCTATTTTGATAAAGTTGGCCGTGACATACTGCGTTCATCCTCTTTCCATCGATAAGGGCCAATTATTCATAGTGACTCCTTATCCACTCTACATCGCTGAGTTCAGCTTCCTGTATGACTCTTAAAGAAGGAATCTCTACCTCGGCGGGGATGACAGCCTCGGTACCATAAACCAGCATGTAGGGAGTTTCCCCGGTTGATGTGCGAACCGTAGTGCGGTATCCCAATAAAGCAAAAGGTAGCTTCTCATGCCATTGTTTGTGGTTCTATACCATCTTCCTTAGTATCTTCTTGATACTTTTGTTGGCGGCTTCTACGGCTCCATTCATCTGAGGTTTATAGGCTGTGGAATTCTTGTGCTTGATTTTGAAAGTTTCACACATAGCTTTCATCAGATCACTGTTGAGATTGGCAGAATTATCAGTAATAATGGACTCGGGAACTCCGAATCGGCAAACAATACGATCTTGATAAAATCTGTGACGACTTTCTTGGTTACAACTTTGTAAGATGCAGCCTCTACCCATTTTGTGAAGTAATAAATGGCTACCAAAATAAATCGGTGTCCGTTTGAAGCCGTGGGCTCAATCGGACCAATAACATCCATTCCCCAGGCGGCGAATGGCCAAGGTGAGCTTGTTGCATTGAGCTCTTTGGCGGTACTTTTATCATATCGGCATGCACTTGGCATTGAAAGCATTTGCGGACATACTGGATGCAATCTGTCTCTATGGTCATACAAAAGTAACAGGCCCTAAGTATCTTCTTAGCCAAGACAAAACCATTCATGTGCAGGCCGCAGGTCCCGACATGTACATCCTCAAGTAGATTAGAAGCTTCCTTTGCGTCAACACATCTTAGTAAACCCAAATCGAGAGTCCTTCTGTACAAGTTTCCTCCGCTCTGGAAGAAGTGATTACACAATCTCCGGAGTGTGCATTTCTGAGTGTGATTTGCATGTTCCGGATATTCTCCCTTCAATAAGTACTCCTTGATGTCATGGAACCAAGGCTTTCCATCTGTTTCTTCTTCAACATGAGCACAATATGCCGGTTGATTATGGATCTTCACCAGAATAGGATCGATATAATTCTTATATGGGTGTTGTATCATAGACGATAAGGTGGCCAATGCGTCGGCGAACTCATTCTGAATTCTGGGCACATGTCGGAATTCTATCTTCGTGAACCTCTTTCTCAATTCCTACACATGGTGCAGATATGGAAATATCTTGGAATTCTTGGTGGCCCACTCTCCTTGTACCTGGTGCACAAGCAAATCTGAATCATCGATCACCAGCAACTCCTGAATGTTCATGTCGACTGCCATGTTGAGTCCTAGTATGTAGGCTTCATACTCTGCCATGTTGTTGGTACAGGGGAATCTGCATTTAGCAGACACTGGATAATGGTTACCCATTTCTAATACCAAAACTGCTTCAATGCCCACTCCTTTGAAATTTGCAGCTCCATCAAAGAACATCCTCCAACCGTCGTATGCTTCGGTAATGTCTTCCCCTACGAACGATACTTCTTCATCGGGAAAATATGTTTTCAAAGGTTCGTATGCTCCTCCCACCGGATTTTCAGCAAGGTGATCTGCCAATGCTTGTCCTTTGACCACCTTTTGAGTTATGTAGACGATATCGAACTCACTTAATAGTATCTGCCATTTGGCCAACTTTCCAGTCGGCATGGATTTCTGGAATGTGTGCTTCAGAGGGTCCATCCTGGATATGAGGTATGTAGTGTAGGCACATAAGTAATGCCTCAATTTCTGAGCTGTCCAGGTCGAAGCACAGCAGGTGCGTTCTAGCAGAGAATACCGTGCTTTGTAAGGTGTGAACTTCTTACTCAGGTAGTATATGGCCTGCTCCTTCCTTCCTGTCTCGTCATGTTGTCCCAAAACACATCTGAAGGCTCCATCAAATACGGATAGATAGAGTAACAGAGGTCGTCCTGGTTCTGGCGGGACCAGCACCGGTGGTGTGGATAGGTACTCCTTGATCTTGTCAAAAGATTTCTAACAATCCTCTGTCCAGCTTATTTCGGCATCTTTCCTCAGCATCTTGAAGATGGGTTCACATATGACCGTGGACTGTGGTATGAAGCGACTGATATAGTTGAGACGACCTAGGAAGCTCATCACGTCCTTTTTGCTCTTAGGTGGTGGTAACTCCTAAATATCCTGGACTTTAGACGGATCCAGCTCGATCCCTCGACGATTAACGATGAATCCCACTAATTTTCTTGCGGGAACCCCGAATGCACACTTTGCGGGATTCAGTTTCAAATTGTACCTCCTTAGCCTGTCAAAGAACTTTCTCAAATCCGCTATGTGATCTACGGACTTCTTGGATTTGACAATGACATCGTTCACATACACCTCTATTTCATTGTGTATCATATCATGGAAGATGGTCGTCATGGCTCTCATGTAAGTGGCTCCAGCATTCTTCAGACCGAATGGCATCATCTTGTAATAGTATACACCCCAAGGTGTGATGAAGGCTGTCTTCTCCGCGTCTTCTTCATCCATCCAGATCTGGTGATAACCCGAGAAGCAATCTACAAAGGATTGGAGTTCATGCTTGGCGCAATTATCAATCAGGATGTGTATATATGACAATGGGAAGTCGTCCTTGGGACTTGCTCTATTTAAATCCCGATAGTCAACAGATACTCTGACCTTCCCATCTTTCTTCGGAACCGGCACAATGTTGGCTAACCAGGTTGGGTACTCAACCACCCTGAGAACTTTGGCTTTGATCTGCTTGGTAACTTCCTCCTTGATTTTCAAGCTCATGTCTGGTTTGAACTTTCTGAGTTTCCGCTTTACTTGCGGACACATGGTATTAGTAGGCAACTTGTGAGCCACTATGGGCGTGCTCAAACCGGTCATGTCATCATACAACCATGCAAAAATGTCCTCATACTTTTTTAGGAAACGAATGTACTCTTCCTTCTATGTTGGTGAAAAGTAAATGTTGATGTGAGTCTCCTTGACAGTCTTGGCGTCTCCCAATTTACTGCTTCGGTTTCGTCCAGACTGGACTTAGGCTTATTCTCAAAATTTTCAGCCTCCCTAACAATTTCCTCGGGTATCTCATCTTCTTCATCTGAATCACTATTCTCATGTTGCGTTGCCTCATTACATGTCACAGTTACTGGTTCATCAGGAAAAGTAATAATAACGCCAAGGACTCGGCGGGCTCGGGATGATGTGCAGGTCCAGTTCCTGAGAACGGCTCCCTTCTTTATGGTCTGAATAGTGAGGCCTTCTTCCTCCTCCTCCTCAATTATGGCACTGCAGTCCATGTCCTTATCTTCCAAGAACAAATTCTTCAACCCAGCTAGTGCTTCCTCTTTTGCAGTCCCCCATATCGTATCAGCTTGGTGAAAAGCTTGTTCCAAGCATGCCACTGGTTGCTCGAGAGGGTAATATGGTCTACGCCATGGAGGCGACCAATTTCTATACTCTTGCCATGTGTACTGGTATCCGAGCCCAAAGGTGGTACCATGACTTTTCAGTTGTATCAGTTTAGTGATACCTTGGAGGTTTTTTCCCAACCCTTTGCCAGGTTCATATCCAGACCAGGCCAATATGCTTTCTATTTTACTACTCTACCATTTATCCTTCTCGACGGCATTGACCCGTTCAATGTGATGATAGGTTTCCCCTCCTAGCCTTCTTCTATGTCCAATGGACGGGATGGTTTGACTGGTGTAGATGGGGTTACTTCCATCTCCGTGAATGATCACCTCCTGACGATTCCATTCGAACTTCACGGCTTGATGTAGTGTGGAAGGTACGGCTCCAGCGGCATGGATCCATGGTCGGCCCAACAGAAGATTATATGAGCCTGGTATGTCGAGCACTTGAAACTCGATGTCAAACCAAGTTGGCCCCATTTACAAGCAAAGGTTGATTTCCCCGATCGTGGCCCTTTGGGACCCATCGAAATCCTTCACGTTCATGCTTCCTACCCGTATTACATGAAAACCTTTGTCCAACCTTTTCAGAGTGTCCAATGGGCAAATATTGAGGCTTGAACCTCCGTCAACCAAGACCCTGGCAATGAATTTGTCTTCAAGTTGCACGGTAATATGTAATGCTCGATCGTGATTCAACCCCTCAGGCGGTATCTTATCTTCGTGGAAGATAATCTTATGACTTTCTAGTACTTGCCCTACCATGTTGGCCATTTCTCCGCCAGTGATGTTATTGGGTACATAAGCCTCGCTCAGCACTTTCATTAAAGCGTTTTTATGAGCCTCTGAATTTTGCAACAGTGACAAGATAGATATCTGAGGAGGGGTTTTGTTCAAATGGTCAACGACGGAATACTCCTTTGCTTGTACTTTCCTCCACAAATCACCTGGCCCTATTTCAATGACAGGTTGTCTGGTAGTGGCATCCTTACATGATCCTCCCAAGTGTTTAGGTGTATAGACTCTTCCAGTCCTAGTCATTCCTTGTGCAGCATCAGATTCCTCTACCTTGGCTTTCCCTTTTCGTCGAGCCACGGCAACATAATCCTAGGGTATTGCTTTTGAATCTAAAGGAGGTGTGGTTGATACTGTCACTGTGAAAGGTGTGACCACTTCTACTTCAAATGGAGCGGGGTTGGCCGCAGACGGATCCACCTCTAGCTCGAATGGAACTAATGCGGATACCTCAACCTCGATTGGTGACTGATTCTATACCACAATAGGAGTAAGTGTGACTGCAACTTTAAAGTCATCACCTTCTCGAATAAGCCCAATCGACCCCTCAGGGTCCCATTCTTCGTTCGTCTCTATCACATGTACTCCACCACCTCTATGATCAGGGAGGGGGTTATTGCATACATTAGGTGCGGCTTCCTTCGCCTGTATGACCTTGTTGTCAATTAGCGTCTGGATCTTATCCTTCAATGTTCGACACTCAGCAGTGGTGTGCCCCTTAATACCGGAATGGTACGCACAAGTTTTGTTCGGACTGACCCATTGGGATGGATTTTCTAACGCCATAGCGGGAACAGGAGTGACATAACCCGCAGCTTTCAACCTTTCGTACAACTGGTCAATGGGCTCAGCAATGGCGGTGTATTGTCTGGGCGGCTTGCGGTCTAAGTTGGGTCTTGGTCTTGTATAATTTTGGCGAGTTGGTGGTGACTGGAAATGAGACAGTTGGGAGTTATAGGTATGATGGACAGTGGTTGTTTGGGAGTATCTGGGAGATGAGGGTTGATATGTGGGTGGAGGTGTTTGATATGTGGGTAGAGGTGTTTGATATGTAAGTGGAGGTGTTTTGTATGTGTATGGAGATTTCGGGCCTTGAGCCACCATCACTATCCCAACATCTTTCTTCTTTGATATGCCGCCTGATTGCAATACCTTATTCGTGGCCTGTAGTGCCTCAAAGTTTCTTACCATCCCACTTTTGATTCCTTCTTCGATTCTTTCCCCGAGTTTGATGATATTGGAGAACTTATGATTTTTAATAATCATCAATCTTTCATAGTACTACGGATCCTACGCTCTGACGAAGAACTTGTTCATCTGTCCCTCGTCCAAAGATGGCCTGACTTTGGCCGCTTCCGATCTCCAACGGGTAGCGTATTCACGGAAGGTCTCAGTAGGTTTCTTCTTAAGATTCTGGATGTAGAAAATATCTGGGGCGTTTTCTGCGTTGAACCTGAACCGGTCCATGAAATCAGATGCCATACTTACCCAACTGGACCATTTCTTGGGATCCTGGTTGATGTACCAGGACAGAGCATCTCCAGTAAGACTCCTCATAAAGAGTTTCATCCGGATCTTTTCATCCTTTCCGACTCCAACAAGCTTGTCACAATAAGTCTTCAAATGAACCTCGGGATCACCTGCACCGTCAAACATATCGAACTTGGGGAGCTTGTACCCCTCTAGCAGTTCTACATCTGGTTGTATGCATAAGTCTTCATAGTTCAAACCTTCTATTCCTTTGTCGCCTTCGACACCCTGAACACGGGTCGTCAACTTCTTGAGCTCTTCAGCTATGTTTTTAATGAGCAGGTCCTTCTCGGAGGATTCCGGTGTATAGGAGTTTGGTTGGATAGAGTGAGGTACAGTTTCCACATATATAGGGTTGCTCTGATGGGTGCCAGGGACTTGGGTGTAATGATGGTCATTGGTGGAGTTTTGGGGATGGGGAATGGGTGGTGGTGTGTTTTCGAGAGTGTGGTAAGTGGTGGTTGGTGGGTACTGAATTGGTTGATGGTGGTGTTGTGGCGGAGTTGGTATTAGTAATGGATTGGGATTCTGGGGTGGAGTTGTGTATTGGTTTGGTGCGGGAGGATTTTGTGGATATTGGTTTTGTGTGCTTTGGGGAGGTGTTGGGTTCTTTGTGTTCTGTTGGTTGATGTTAGGGACATTCAGTGTGAGTGACAAGTTTGCCAAGATGCGAACCTGCTCAATTTCTCCTTGCAATTCCAATATCTTTTGTTCCAATTTCAATACCAGGTCATCCTGAAGTTTCTGCGTTCTCAACATTTTCCTTTCGTATACCACTTAAATCGCCCATTTTTGCTTTTCCTTTGCCTTTTGTATTGCTTGGAGGAGGAGGAGGTGGAGGGCCTTTAGATCTGGTATGATACGCTGATGAGGCCAGTATGAGTGAACCAACCTAAGGGGATGGGAATAATCAAAATAAGGAAAAACAAAAAAGGTAACAAGTCAGTGAGGATTTTGAAATGTTTTTAGTATTAAACACATATTGCGGAAATGTAAATTCGTGTCTTAATTTGGGAGCCTCGTTGTGCCCGAGGTAGGCCTAGCGACAAATAGATTTGGAGAACTTAGATGCCAATAAATGCTTCATTTCATAATATAAAAATAGACGAATCCCAAAACGACACTAAGATAATAGAAAAAAATAAGTCACTACTGGCACTTGGCCTTATTACATTTTAGGAAAGCAAATAAATCTAGCCTATTTGGTCCCAGAAGGACCTTCCCCAGATTCGGTCTTCCTGACTCCATCATATAGGTCCCCTAGCTCGCGCAGACCCAGCAGCAAGTAGGCTTTGGCCAGTGTCCTCCTTCAGCTCCTTCAGCGTTCAGGAAATCCTCGATCCTTTTTATGACTTTACCTTCCAATTCCACTATTCCTCGCTCCAGATATTCCAACTTCCTGTTGGAAGTGACTGCCATTTCTTTCCATTCTTCGATCAACCTCACACTCTTCTCATGTATTTCCCAGTGCTCATTCTCAGAGTCATGGACCCTCTTGTGCAGCTTGTTGTATTTGACTTGAGCTTTAGCTTCTTCGTCTATGATTCTATTCTCTCGACTGGCCCATGGCATCACTATTCCTTTTAGATTGTCCTCCAACCATGCTGGGTAGAGAGGTTCGCACCCTGCATGATACCTGTCTGGCTCGACGGTGTTCTTTTCCACAATAATCTTGCAGTGCCACATGTGCTGAGCTTGGCATTTGTAAGGCACGTCGTTGTCTTGAAAGTCTGCCCTGAAATACCTCATCTTGGCAACCCTTGGTACAACCTATTTCCTGCCTGCTTGCCTCATAACTCGGATAGGGACATAGGAGTATATCTCTCTCAACCCGATCAGTACCAAGTGTGGAGCATCCCTAGACCTGATGATGAATTCGTCTGTTGGGAACCATTCAAACATCCATTTCACCTGTTCCTCGGTCAGATTGTTGAAGAACTCTACCCATTCTTTAGCACTTTCCGGCTGAGCAAACCTGTCTGGAATGTAAGTCATCCGCTTGGGGTGATGGAAGGCAATATGGTCGTTCCAAGCCCTTTGCGGATATTCTTGGTGATAGTGACTCTTTTGGAAATGTTCCAACAACCATAACTGCAGAAACACATTACAACCCTCGAAATGCTTGACCCCTCTTTGACAGCGCTCCAGAGCCCTGTAGATGTCGGCTATGATCATGGGGACTATGGTGTATGTCTGTCCATTGATCCCTTCCATCAAAGTCTTGGCGACCATGGCCAACCTAGTGTGGATTCTTTCCTTTTTCATTGGGAACACTATCATCCTAAGAAGCATACGATGACCACGAACACTCTACGGTGGATGTGGCTCAAAGAAGTGAGAGAGAGCTCATCATGGTAGGTACGGTAGGACTTGCTATGGCCATACCTCTCATACAGATATTCGAAGGGTATGTAATATTCCTTCAGGCACACTAGGTCATCATTCTTCTTTTGCCCCATCATCTCTAAAAACCCTTTGCCGGTACGGTTCTCTGGTAGCGGTGTCATTTCTATATTGCCGAAACGGAATACAGACCTCTCACTGTCCCAGAACAAAGTGGCGGCCTCAATCAACTTGTTGTTTGGCTCAATGTCTAGCAAGGAAGGCACGTTACCCAAGTAATTACTTACATGTTTCGTGTCACTTGAGGAAATGTCCTCCCACCAATCTAGCAGCAATGGTGGGATGTTGCTAACCATACCAAATCTGGGGACCTCGTGCCTCATTTTCTGCAAAACAAAAAGGGTTAGGCCTTCCCCCACCATACTCGACTATTTATACATTCATGATTAGCATATCGGCATTTAGCTCTCAAAATTAATGCATAGAATGTGGTTGTGTCCGTTGGGATTATGGAAACCCTGATGGACTTTTGGAAAAGGCTTATCTTAAAGGATTATTATGTGGACAACATATTGATCCGACTAGGTTTGACCATGATGCATGCACAATTTTGACCAGAGTAAGGTTACTATAGGGGTTTAGACTGGTACCCTCAAGCGGACAACATGAGGGGGAAAGGCATGGAACCGTCGACTGCACCGCTAATCGACTAGTTTTACCGCAAATAAGCCTTTCCGAATTTAAGGGTAATATAGGAAGAACGCAATCACTCATCAAACGTTGCTATAGGATTTGATACGCACGAGTGGAATATGATGTGGAGCATGATTTATGCAGCAATTGATAGCATGTAGTCAAGTATTTGCACATAGAAAAATAAACGCGAAATTTAAATAATTGAAAGACAGTTACGGAAAAGAAAACAAAGTGACAAGTCAGTTTCAGGAATAAATGATGTTCTAAACGTCAATACCACAAAACAGGGGGGGTGATTTGTGTGGTACCCAATTTTTGCTTAAACTGCTTCTGGAAGGACCTGGTTCTTCTAGGTGTACTAACGATTGCTGTTTGCGGAATTAAAAGTACATAAAATAAAGAACACAAAGATTTTTACGTGGAAAACACCTGGCTCAAAAGGTGAAAAAACCACGACCTACTACTCAGTAGGATTTTCCCAAACTTCCACTAAAATCACTGAGCCAAAACTGCATTTACAAAACTCTTTGTAAACCTAAGGATTAACTCTAATCCCGTTGTGGCAACCAGCCTCTAACTGCTGCGACAACTTCAAGTTAACTCTAACTTGAATACTCAAATTACCTATTACAATTGCTTCTAGATAAAGCTGAAAGGTACAATATAAAATACCTACTACAATTGAACTAGAAATAAAGAAAGACACATAAAACTCTTTATGGAGCTGGTTCTTCAATCTCGTTCATGTAGCTTCTGGTTTGCACACTTGAATCACACACGAACTGCTTGCAAAAAGCCTTGCTATTTTGCTCCCAATTCACGTTTAACTTTTTGTGCAACACTTTAATGTGAGAACATCCTGCCAGAATTTATAGAGTTAGTAGATTGAAGAAATAACTAGAGTACAACTCTTCCTTGGTCGAAGAGTTCTAGTTGATTTCAACTTCTAACTCCTTCCCTATCTTGGATTGTGTTCTCTTTGATTAAGGACTCCTTCTCCTTATTAATTATGCAACCTTTTCGATCAGGAGATATTAAATACACCAAGTTAAGCTTATCTCCTTCACGTGCAACCCACATGCTTGAATCTGCCTGTTTTTGTGAACCTGAGGGATGGACCACTGGATGGACCTGGTTCATGTCTGAGTTCCTTTGTCAGTCTTCAAAACTAACCTTTACTTGGGCCAACAATAAAGAATCATAAATGCTTAAAAGAAAATAGACAGTTAAATTCAAATAAGGGGAAAGGGTACGGGATAAAGAATGCTTGGACTAATTCATAAAAAATAAGTTCGTTATGGTAAGAGCCTAAGATATCCCCAGCAGAGTCGCCATGGTGTCGCGCCCCCATTCTCCCTTTTGACGGGGAAGTCCCGGTTTCGACATTCATGGGGGGAAATAACTCGTTTCCTTTTGGGAATTGGGTATTTTGAAGAGTCGCCACCTAACGGATTATGGTGCGTTAGGGCACCAAGAGCGATTAACTCTGAGACTAGTCTACATTACCAGAGATTTAGGGTAAGGGCTCGAAATAACCTTGAGGGGAAGGTGTTAGGAACCCTCTCGGTCCATAACGGTGGGTCCCGGCCGAACATAGACTTATGAACCAGTCCTTTTAACAAATAAATAGTTTAAATACATAATTGCAAATAAGGTCATGCTTTGGGCATTGTATGACTCAAATAATGAGACAAAGGAAAAGACTTGAACAAGTTGCATACATAGAGAAAGGTAAAGTTTAAACATTGGGAATTTGGGAAGGAGGGGTCCTAGGTTAGTTAGCCTACAGGATCACCCTACACAATGCCCGATAATCACTCCTCAATGAGGGGCTACACGTGACATTAGCGCGTAGTCATCATATCCCTTTATACCCAATTCCCCCCTTGGTCATAGCCTAAAGCGTTCTAGCAACCATAAAAATGTCCTATGCATGCAGTAACCGTCCCTTCCTCGTGGCCCTGGAGGTATTTTAGGACCTCTATTTTTGGACAGTTCTAGACTTTCCTAAGGTTTTAAAGGATAAAAATCTAGGCGTCAATCAAGAACAAATAGGACTGCATTTAAGGAGAACAAATTATAGGCTCACAGTCACCTCTACAAATATAACAAGTAAATGCACGTCTTCAAACAACAGCCAATTATATTAAGAGAAAATCCTAGAACATGACATTAGGTGAGCAGAGATTATACAGTTATTGAATTAGGACAAAGTGTTAAAATCCTATTTAGCTTGCCTACTGATTTAGACCTGTTAAATCTGAATAGTTTGAATAACAAAGAACAGTTTCAGAGTTGCAGGATTTAAATCGCCCTATAGGCTTGCCTAAATGCAGAACAATGATGTCCTAAGAGCATGATATCTACATTGATGCAATACAATAGTGAACAGTTTTAAACGGACACTTGAGATCCGATAGGCATGCTTTCTAGCGGTAGTAAATTAAGGCAGTGTTTGCAAACTCAACTAAGGAAGCGGACAGTTGATTAAACCAATTCAAAATGAACTAACCTAAATTAAACTGATTTGTTTAACTAAACTGATTTTAAGTTATATAGGCAGAATTTCCGATTTTAATTCCATGGGCATGGTATCTAATCGTTAAAAGCTGATTCTCGAACTTATAGGCATGATTTCTAGTAAGACGAGTGTAATACACGTTATAGCATAAATTGGACTCAATCACTTGACACTCTATAGGCATGATATCTAATTATAAAGTTGATTTTAACCCTATAGACATGATTTCTATTATTGAAGCCATTCAGATCCTATAGGCATGATTTCTTATATTGTGGAAGCAAAGAAAACATAGCAAATGTATTAACATAATCCTATAGGCATGGTATCTACCCGAGTTACCCAACATATATAACTACCCACCACTTTTCACTAATCACCCCAATGTTGTTTACAAATAATTATTACAGACCAGCTGAATAAATTACATGAGCAACAAAGGGAAAGAAGAAGTTAACTATAGGGAGCCTGAAGCAGGCTCAAATGACTTCCCCATGCCTCCAATAGCCTCAAATGCCAAAGTTCCATAGACAGTATCATGTCTAGGTGTGTCAGAGTTCCCTAAGGACCTCAAGGATCCCGGGCAGTGCTCACACCTAGACCTTTTCTCAAACAATAACTAATTTAAGTGCAGTGTGGAAGGGCCAGCTCTGACATGCCAGAGTTTCAGAGGGATCTCAAGGCAGGACACATGCCAGAGGGGCAAAACCTAATATTCTAGGAGTAATGTGAGAGTGTATGACATAGTTTGGTTTTGAAAATAGTATAGAGATGAATTCAGAAGTAGAAAAGTTCTCTTTCAGAAACAGGAAATAACTTAGTGGTAAAAGACAGTTTGAGAAGAGTGCCAAGCAACATGCAATCTATTGGTAATGAGAAATATCCAGATTCAGAAAAGAGCACTTAACAAATAGATCTTCACATAGGGAAGAAGGGATTGTGGCACACAAGAATCAAATTAGGGTACATGGATAGGGATAGAAGGAACATATAGTCACAAACTGCATGCAACACTTAGGATCTTAGAGACTCTGTAAATAGTTAGGACATAAATAATAGTTGGCCTATCTTGAACAGGTTTAAACATATAGTTTGGACATGCTAGGTAAAGAAGTAGGCAGGAAAGGGTGCAGAGTGTAAAACATGCATTGAACAGGACAGAATTTTAGACATAATAAGCAAAGAATAAGCAAGAAAGAGTGTAGAATGTAAAACATGCACTGGACAGGACAAAATTTTAGACATGCTGAGCAAAGAGATAAACAGGAATACAAATTGAAATCACTATTGATGGACTAATACAGGAATGAAACACATAGGTTTGATTTTCAAAACTTAATTAGAGACATACCAGTTAAGGAGAGCAGACACAAAGTATAGAGCACTGTAGTGCAATAACTAGCCTTGGCTTACAGCCGGCTAGTTCAATGGAAGTAGCAAATGACAGAAGAGAGCAGAAAGCTTTAAGTATAAGAGAGAGTTTTTTGAACTAGTGTTCGTTGTTGTTCTGTTGTTCAGAACTTAAAAGGAGAGGAGGTTTATATAGTAATCAAAATCTTGACACATAAGGTAAGAGATCAATTAAGTAGTAAATCAGGGAAGTCACACGTAAATCAGCAAGATCTTCCCTTAATCAAGGGACAATTAAATCACGGTAAAATTATGCTAAGTATTTAAGGAAAAGAATAAAGTAAAATTTAGGTATAGAATAGGTAATTAGGGGTAAATGCACAACAGTTTAATTAGGGAAACAAATCAATAATAATCAGCAAAATATAAACAAGGCAGGGAAAAACAATTAAGGCAGGCAAATTCAATCAAATTGAGTAAAGAGGTAAGAATTAAACGTTAATCAAAAGGGTTCAAATTAAACCAGAAAATAAGGGATTCAGAGTAATCAAGGGTTCAGAAAGTCATGAAAGAGGCAGCATGCTTAGCATATAAAATGAGGTAGACCATGAATAGTCAGGATTTCACACAACTTTAACAAAACCCATAGTTAAACGAGAAATGATTAATTATTATTACTATTACTATTGTTATTGTTGTTTTATGCACCTAAAAGATTCCTAACCACATCGGGAAGAACTGAAGAACAATAGTTTTGCTTGAAAAAGCTGATAGTTATATCTCAAGTCTTGGCTCCTTTGTGAGCTTCAGACAGTGAGATTCTTCATTACCTTTTTGTCTGTCTATTGAGTGATCTTCCCTTGCTTCCCCTGTCTTTCTCATTTTAGAATGCTAATGCACTTTGAGAAACTCTCCATATTCGGATTGCTCAAATAGTTGAGATGCAACTGACATTTTCCCCATCTAGTAAGCCATTTTGTACTCGGATTATAAATGGTTGACCAATTTCGTTGACTTCATAACTTGTGAACTACCTCTTTGAGCTGCAGAGCCATATCTAAAAATATGTAAATATAATTTTTTGAGACTAAAATATAATCGTGATATATTGAATTGTATTTGAGTTTCTTCGGCCATAATTTAATTGCAGTTGAGTTGGAATTGTCTATACTATTCTTGCTTGCTCCATTACCATGAACTTGATAAGTAATTGGATCACACTACTATCTAGAAAGTTTGGTATGTTCTCCAAATGAAATGGAGATCCATATATACTAGATACAAGTTACTTAAAAAATCAAGAGATTTCAGTAGTAAAATAGCGTCTAACAGATATTCACTATATGGATGAATTGAGTGTTCTCACTCTTCTATCAAGCATGTCCAACTATCTACAAAAAGTAACTTCTTTTGCACAAAATATTTTCCCTACATTCATACCATGTTTCTTGATCACTTGTTGCTATGGTCCCTTGTCTTCAACATTTTATCTGAAACATAGTATATAGTGTAGCCACGCTACTGTCTCATTCTACATGTGTAGACCTGTTCCAAATATAACTTCAAACTGCAAAGTGTCATGATCAAACAACACATACATCTTGCTTGTTGTTCAGAAAGATCAAAGTATTATTAGTGAATAACAAATGAGTTAAACTCATTCCTTTATTCTGGTTACTTGCTCTAGAAGAGGGAAATTCGAAAGAAGGTTCGATAACAGTAAGCTAGCTTCCACTCCCAATCATTAAGATTTCTATGCACCACCCTGATTCTGTTTAAATTATGAGATTAATGTGCATCTGAAGAGGACTGGAAACAAAACCTTTCAGGGTGTGTGATGGATTCCATGCATTTTTTGTTTAATGTGCATCCGACATGCAATCCCTTGTCGGAGGCCTCCTTGAGAAAATAAGATATCTTGTGTACCATTGAATCAATTATGAGTTTGGAGAATTTGACCATAGGCATACATACAAAAAGAGATCCAATTGATCCAATTTTCGTCCAAACTCATTGTCATGACCCAATTCCCACCATTGGTCGTGATGGGCACAACGTGCCAGGCAAGCCAGCGATAACTCAACACTAAGACAGTTCATAACACTTTTTGAAACAATTGGCGAGATAAATAAGCGAAATTCATTCCATAATCATGGTAAAATACTAACATCATCATCAAGATTCGATCACGATCAAAATATAAAGCTGAATGTAATAATAGTGGTACAACCACAAACAATGGTCTACAATCCCGAAAATTCGGTGTAATAAATGCATGAACATTCACTAGAATAAACAATATTACTACAACAAATGTCTGGAATAGAAAGTTGATATAATACAATAAATAAATTAAATAGGAAGGAGACTCTGTGGACTGCGGATCGAAGCATAAACAGTAGCTCACCACCAAGTCACTTGTTGCGCATGCGCGCCTGTATGGACCTGTCTCAATACCTACACAATTAGTACAAAAGTTTAGTATGAGTACGTAAATTAGCGCGTGCCCTGTATGTATCTATTTCAAATATGTACAACATGTTTTTCATTAAATTAATCAAATATGAAACTGTCAAGTACCAGTTACTGTCTTGAATGGAGTATACATGACCAATATCAGGTGCAAATGCCAATCCAAGTCAAGATGCTCATGTATGCACTTCCTATCGAAATATTCCGCACAATCATGTCAAGGCGAACGAACCGATCCCATGAGAGTGATTTTACATAATCTGTCGAGGCGAACGATAACGATCTGATTCCATAAGACCCCAATCCCATAAGAGTGGTTTTACATAATCCTGCCGAGGCGAATGACGCGATTCCATAAGAGTGGTACATAATCCTGCTGATGGACGACCCGATCCAATAAGAATATCACCAAGGTATTTTCATAAGAGTATTTTGAGGCGAATAGCTCGACCCTAGAAAAACATTGCAACTTTCGATGGGTCACTAGCCTAACTCGCAAATATATGTACGAGTTAAGTTATCATGAAACTTCCAAACAAAAAAGTACAAAACGGGTCTAAATACGTAAGAGAAGGTATAATTTCCACGACTAATCAAGTAGCTCGCCAAGTCTCTAGAATAGCAAAGCTCAGTAAACTACACAAGTCCAGTTTCAGGCTATATCATGAATTAAAGCATTTAAACAAAAAAAATTAACTCAAATAGTACATCTAAAGCATGGTACAAGTCTAAGTCTACCCCGACGTGTCAAAATCTAGTATACACACAGACGCTCATCACCTCGTATGTTCGTAGATCCTGTAACACATAACATATACTCCCTCCGTTTTAATTTAGATGAGATAGTTTGACTTGGCAAAAAATTAAAGAGAAAAAAGGAAACTTTTGAAACATGTGGTCCTAAAAGGTCAAGGGGTAAAAGCTTTGTGGGACCATAATATTTGTGTGGCTATAAAAGCTTCTCATTAAGCATAAAGTGCGTAAAATGAAAAGTTCAAAGTTAAATTGCTTCTAAATATAGAAATGTGTCATTCTTCTTGGAACAGATTAATAAAGAAAGTATGTCATTTAAATTGAAAAAGATAGGAAGTAACAGATAGAACACTTACGGGGATAAGTTCCCTCTTATAAGGTTAGACAAGAGATTTACCTCATTTCGAGATCCGATGTCGGTTCCTACGCTACTCTAATACCTCAAACCAATGTTGAACAACCCTAAACTAGCCAAAGAACGCGCAAACCAGTCAAAACATACTCAAGAACCCATAATATATCAATTAGAAATAATTCACAACCCCGCACGAAATGTCACAAAAGTCAACCCCTTGGAGGTATTGCAAGATTAGCAGCCTCTTTGAAAGATTAAATGTGCGTGTTTTCTCTGGTGGTGAAGCAATTGTTGTGTCCTTGGGTGTCGGTCTCCAACCAAGTAAGCTCCCTACTAGGCATTTTATTTTATCTTATCCAAAAAAATTGGCACTTTATGTTGCCACATCCAACAAACACTATAATCATCATTTATAAAATGTTTAAGATGGAAGACCCATTGTGAAAAGCAATAGGTGTGAATGTGGTTAGCAAAGTGAAAAACTACAGTAAATAACACCTCTTCACTGAATAATCATGTTTAGCATGTTTCTAATAACTCAATACAAAATCACTGACTTATCAGTGGATCATTTGTCTCTAACCAAAACAAAAGCATTACTGTTAAAGTAACTACATCCAAATTAAGATAGTTTTGAAGCATATTCTGAAGTCTTTTCCTTTGTCTACGTCAAGTTGAACATCAGAATACTATGCGTTGAAGTTCCCTATAAATACTCAATGCAGACAGACGGTCATTTGCTTCACCAATGCATCGTGCCCCAAGATGAATAATTGCTTTCGCTGTTTCTCCGTGGCAACCCATGTCTCTCAAACTTTCCTTGATTAATTCTTCTAGTTTTTCTTCTTGTTCAAGTTGTTCAAGACGAGGTAGTATCCATTGACCAAATATTGTTCCACTTACACGAATGCTAACTTTATTTGTGATCAGCTGGAATAGTATAACCCCATACGAAAATACGTCTCGTTGAGGTGTCACAACTGGAGAGTGAAAAAAGAGTACATAACATTCACTAAAAAGTAATTAAGTGTTAACAATTAAAAAAAAAGTAATTATGTAAGGGAAAAAGCATTAGTTGCCACATAATAATATTAGAAGTTCAACAAGACAAAACCTCTATTCCTACTAGTAGATATCACATATATGGATTATTTCCTTCCATTGAGCCCTACCTTCCATAAAAGTAAATGACATTAAGCACATGATTTTATCACTCAAACATAGCAAAAATGTAGGCTTAAAGACAAGATAAAGTGATAAAATACCAACTTATCAATGGTAAACATCAAACAAGCGCCTTGATACAATTATTGGCTTGAAGCCAAACTTTGATAAGCATCTTTTTATACAATAAATTTTGTATATATTTTTATCTAAACTTATTTATAACAGTGGTGTTCAATCCATCTTGCGTATATCTCTACCGTTCACAAAAACTTATGTAATGCTTAAGAAAATATTTAAGGTTAACGTAATATTATTTAAAATTCCCACCACATTGTAATATCAAGTTTAACATGCCACTTAGTATAATGTCAAAAATAATTCCAAATAATTTTATACATTTGAATACTACAATATATTTTGAAGTGAAAAATAATTTGGTCTACTTGGAGGATTCAATATTCTAGGCGTAGAAATTGCTTTAATGTTCTTAGGCTTGAGCCGACATACTCATTTTAAATTTGGTAGATTGTGATATTTGGCTTAATTCTAAAAATATTATGTCTGATTTTTTTCTTTGCTATTTTTTTTCAAATAAAGAACGAAATCCCTCTTTTAAATTAATTTCAGTCAAAACTTTAAATTTAGAAGAACTCGGGTTACTGATAATCAATAATGAGCAAAAGAAATTGATAACAATGAGTTAGATAGCAAAAAGCAAAGTAAATCAATGTATTCAGTTGATTTTCGTGTCCTTACAAATGATCAGTCTTCTCCCTTTAATAGCTATTTTAAAGTTATACTTTTTGCCTTTGTCATAATAAGGTCATTATGGACGATTAAAGGCATTAAATGCTACGTTACATAATAATCACAATTTAATACAGATTCTCTAACGTTTTCAATATTTAATGCTTATTAAACACTGTATCTGGACTCTCCTGTGTTGTCAGGTTCATTCTTCTCAGCCTTTAGACTTAAATAGGTACGAGCATCGAGTCTTTTGAATATTTGCTCGTGCCTCTTCTTGTGCTTCCGCTCGTATCTGTTGCAACTCGTGCCTCTTTGCTTAATCACCATTCTTTGACCTGCCTACATGTCATGACATGTCATCTTTCAGTCACTTCGATATGCATAAACTCAGTTTTACCCAATACTGATAGTCCCCCCACTTGCCATTTATTCATCAATTGAATATTTGGGAAGTGGATTTCATTAAAGCGGGAATATTTACCGCCATTAATGCTATGATAGAATCGATGCTTCAATTGTCACTTCCATTTAATGCTCATTACATGTGGCGCCCTTTTATTGGCTCTGCAACTTTGCAGCGCCTTTTAAGGCTTTTTTACGGCTTCACTAATCACGAAGCGACAGTTCTTATTATGACCTTTCCATCATTTTATATTTTCCTTTGACGGTTGCTTCCTAGTATAAATTTAGTTTTTTGCCTTTGTCTTTTCCTCATAAAGCTTTCAGAATATTCCAATTCTTGTTTCCATCTTCCTCGTAAAACTCTTAGAATATTCAATTCTTGTTCTTTACCTTCCTCGTACTGCCATGGCTTCACCAAACCCTAACCCTAGGAGAGTCTCCATAGTTGATAACTTTCCTTCTGCCCCTAATAGGAGTAGAAGAGGGGGTGGTAGACTACGTAATTTAGGGTCTTCATCCAGTTCTGGCCCTTCTTCTAGAACCAGAGGTTCTGTTTTACATAGATCTTCCTCTAGAGGTAAGGAATCCTCTGAGCCTCTTCGTGAACCTCTAGTAGAGGAGATAATTCCTGCGGAATTTTCCTTCTATAATGATAGAGAGTCTCTTAGAAATCAAATATCTTCTTTAGATCATGCTGAGATTTACCCAACTCAGATCATTGAAGGTCTGATTTCTTTAGTTCGTAAAGATTGCCATTGGAGTCAGGACTTTCCCATCATAATTCCTAATGCGAACCAAAGAATCACCTCTTATTTGACGGGGTTTTCCTTTGTTTATACATATCCTTTCACCTTAGGATTCAAACCTGCTATTGACCCTGTCATCCTAGAATTCTGTCATTTTTTCGACGTATGTTTAGGTCAGATTGGCCCTATAGTGTGGAGGGTTGTTTCCTGTTTGAGGCATTTGAGCAATTTGGCTGGTGTGCCTTTCACTTTCTCTCATCTAATTCATCTTTACTCCCCTAGACTCTTTCGCAATGGTGTTTTCACTTTAGTAGCAAGGAACAAAAGAATTCTAGTCAATCCAGAGGATGACAGAGACCATGGCTGGTATGCCCGGTTTGTTGCTGCCCCCACCGTTGGTTTGGTGGGTGATGGAAATGTTCCCTTCCCCGAGAGGTGGAATTTTGCACGTGAGTAATTTTCTCATACCTTTTTCCCTTTAATTTTGATGATTTTAAATTTTCCTTTTCTTTTCCAGCAACCATGGGAGTTGTGGACGATGTTCCCAATTTTCGTGTTTGGGTAGGAAAGTTGTTGAATTCTGCCCCAATGGAGGGTAGGTCTTGGAAGACTCTTTCCCAACGATTTGGTTGGAAAGTTAAAACTCACGGTAAGAGTTTTTTTTTATTTTACATATTGCTTTTTTCTGAACTTATTTTAATTCTTCTTTTTATCAGGATTTGTAGTTTGAGGGATTACTGCCGAGGCGGTCGTGGCTTCTCGTATTTCTTTGGAAAGGACCCAAGAAATAATTTTGGGCTCTTCATCGAAAAGAAAAGCCGTTGATGTCCAAGATTCTGAAGAAGAGGAAGATGAAAGTTCCTTGGTAACAAGGTCGCGGGCTCATAGGCGTATTATCTCTGATGATGAGCATCCCCCTGCCATTCTATTCCTCTTACCGAGTCTGTTGAAGCCCCGGTGGTGATCCCTGATGATGATGTTGATGATGTTCCCGCTGCTGCTCATGATTCTGTTGAGCAGCTTTTTAACCGCGGGTTTGGTAGTGAAGATTTTGGTCCGGTTTCTAATGAAGCACCCCTGGCTTCTTTTACCGGTTCCGTTCTTGTGACTCCTTCTTTGCCAATCATGGCTGTTTCCGTTCCTCCCCAGACTGTTTTTACTACTCCCACTATCCCCCCTTCAACGATTCCCCCTCCACCTGTTCATCATACTAAGGTTGGTTCCTCAAGTGGAGATACTGTTATGAGACAAGTCACCATTGAAGTTCCTGCTGAGGGTAATCTTTTAAGGAAATCAGGACAAGCAGACGTGTGGCTAAAGCCTTTGATTGGTCCAGTTGAAAGAGCTAAGCTTGCGAGCCATATTTCTTTGACCTTGATAAATGACATAGTGCATGCTTCTTCAAAGGTACCCCTTTTTTCAAGCTTTATCCTATTTTCAGGGTTCTCATCTTCCCTTTTCTTTTTTGTTTAGGTTAATTTAATTGGCACAAAGATGATGAAAAGAGTTACCCTTTTAGACAATTAATGCGTGACTATCAAATGGAGGCGGATAATTGGAAGGGACAGTATGACGGTCTTCAAATTGATGTGGAAACCTTAGAAGAAAATAAAAGTTCCTTAGAGCAGCAGGTAAGGGACTTGACTTCAAAGCTGGAAGTTGTAAAAGCTTCCTCAAGTCAAGCAAGTAAAGAGAAGTTGCGTCTTGAAACCTCTTTTTCTGAGCAACTTTCCAAGGCTAGTGAGGAGATTAGAGAGTTGAAGGCTCTCTTGGCTGAGAAAGAAGCATATGCTGGAGAACTCGTGCAAACACTAACTCAAACTCAAGAAGACCTCCGGGAAGCTTCTGATAAGGTTCGCTTTTAGAGAGTTCTCATGCTGCTCTCCAAGCTTCTCAGGAATCTGCCTTGGCTGAAAATGAAAAATTAAGAAATGAAATTGCTGATTGGGAAAGAGATTATAAGATCCTTGAAGAGAAATCTGCCATTGAAGTGAGTTGGGCATTTTTAAATCTCGCCATGATACCCTCGTTCAAGTTAGCCCGAAGAATTTTAACTAGAATCTGAGTTAGCCAAGATCAAAGAGGCTCTCGAGAAGACTCAGCAGAACCAAGATTTCTCGTCTCCTATGNTTGATTTCTTAGTTTATCATTTTGTTTATTTATTTAATCCTGCACTTAATTATTTGATTGCTTGATCACCAATTGAATACTATCTACGAATCTAGAGTTGAACTCGAATGTGGGAATTCTAGATTGCATATAGGATTGAGTAGAGCAAGTTCTTGAACCTGGGCATCGGGAAACGGATTCGCAATTAGGATAGACATATACCTAATTGCCTTGCTTGGTTGAAATACAGGAATTATAAATGCGTTCTTGTTGATTCTAACTCTATAGACATATAGGCGTTAGGATAGCTTGAATAGGCGAGTAAGAACTCGACAGATTCTTATGAGCAATATTAACCCTGTCAACCAATAAACTAGATAAATTAGTTCTTCAATTCAATTGAAGAATACAATAGAAATGTTAGATAGCCCATAACCCTAGATCGTTTTTATTACATTGATATCATAAAAATATGCTCTTCCTTTATTTAAAGTTTATTAATTATATTCTTTATTTAATTAGTTTAGAATCAATTACGTCTAGGTTTAATTCTTGTTTACATAATCAGGATAGTCTAATTTAGTTAATAGTTAATCACAAGTCTTCGTGGGATCGACATTCGACTTTTAGTCACTTTATTACTTGACGACCGCGTATACTTGCGTGTGCGTATATATATTTGTACAAGAATCTTTAAGAACGTAGCTCCCATATATATATATATATATATATATATATATATGGGAGCTACGTTCTTAAAGATTCTTGTACAAATGGGAGCTTGTTTCATCTTTGGACAAGTTTTCTTCTACTTTTAGACACTAAGTAATATATTTATAGTTGTTTAACCAAAAAATGGAATTTCAGTCAAAACTCTATTTTTAGAAGAACTCGGGTTACTGATAATCGGAAATGAATAAAATAAATGGATTTTTTAAACCAATAGACAACAGGAAACAATGTAAATCAGTATATTCAGATGATCTTCGTATCCCTACAAATGATCAGTCTTCTCCCTTTTATAGCTATTTCTAAGTTATACGTTTTGCCTTTGTCATAATAAGGTCATTATGGCCGATTAAAGGCATTAAATGCTACGTTACATAATCATTGTAATTTAATACAAATTCTCTAACGCTTTCAGTATTTAATGTTTATTAAATACTTTATCTGGACTCTTCTGCACTGTCAGGTTCATTCTTCTCAGCTTTTATACTTGAATAGGTACGAGCGTCGAGTCTTTTTGAATATCGTCCCGTGCCTCTTCTTGCGTTTCCGCTCGTATCTGTTGCAACCCGTGCCTCTTTGCTTATCATCATTCTTTTGACCAGCCCCCGTGTCATGACACGTCATCTTTCAATTACTTTAATATGTAAATCTAATTTTTCCCAATACAGATAGTCCCCCCACTTGCCATTTATTCATCAATTGAATATTTGGGAAGTGGATTTTATAAAAGCGGGAATACTTGCCGCCATTAATGCTATAATTTATTTAACGCTTCAATTATCACTTCCATTTAATGCTCATGACATGTGGCACTCTTCTATTGGTTCTGCAGTTTTGCAGCGCTTTTTAAGGCTTTTTTACGGCTTCACTAAACACGAAGCGACAATTCTCATTATAACTTTTCCATCATTGCATATTTTCCTTTGACGGTTTCTTGTTAGTATAAATATAGTTCTTATTTTTGTCTTTCTCACATAAAGTTCAAGGCTTTCAGAATATTCAATTCTTGTTCTTCAATTTCCTCGTACTGCCATGGCTTCACCAAACCCTAACCCTAAGAGAGTCTCCATAGTTGATAACTTTCCTCCTGCATCTAATAGAAGTTGAAGAGGAGGTGGTAGACTACGTAATTTAGGGTCTTTATCCATACGCGGTTCTTCTCTTCCTTCATCTAGCTCTGGCCTTTCCTCTAGAACCAGAGGTTCTGTTTCACAAAGATCTTCCTCTAGAGGTAAGGAATCCTCTGAGCCTCTTCGTGAACCTCTTGTAGAGGAGATAATTCCTATGGAATTTTCTTTCTATAATGATAGAGAGTCTCTCAGAAACCAAGTATCTTCTTTAGATCATGCTGATATTTACCCAACTCAGATCATTGAAGGTCTGATTTCTTTAGTTCGTAAAGACTGCCATTGGAGTCAGGATTTCCCCATCATAATTCCTAATGCGAACCAAAGAATCACCTCTTATTTGACGGGTTTTATTTTGTTTATACATATCCTTTCACCTTAGGATTCAAACCTGCTATTGACCCTGTCATCCTAGAATTCTGTCGTTTTTTCGACGTATGTTTAGGTCAGATCGGCCCTATAGTATGGAGGGCTGTTGCCTGTTTGAGGCATTTGAGTAATTTGGCTGGTGGGCCTTTCACTTTCTCTCATCTAATTCATCTTTAATCCCCCAGACTCTTTCGTAATGGTGTTTTCACTTTAGTAGCAAGGAGCAAAAGAGTTCTAGTTAATCCAGAGGATGACAGAGACCGTGGCTGATATGCCCGGTTTGTTGCTGCCCCCACTGTTGGTTTGGTGCGTGATGGTAACGTTCCCTTCCCCGAGAAGTGGAATTTTGTACGTGAGTAATTTTCTCGTACCTTTTTTCCCTTTAATTTTGATGATTATTTATTTTAAATTTTCTTTTCTTTTCCAGCAACCATGGGAATTGTGGACGATATTCCCAATTTCCGTGTTTGGGTAGGAAAATTATTGAATGCTGCCCCAATGGAGGGTAGGTCTTGGAAGACTCTTTCCCAACAATTTGATTGGAAAGTGAAAACTCACGGTAAGAGTTTTTTTTATTTCACATATTACTAACGATTTGTTTTCTGAGCTTATTTTATCCTTCTTTTTATCAGGATTTGCAGTTCGAGAGATTATTGCCGAGGCGGTCGTGGCTTCTCGTATTTCTTTGGAAAGGGCCCAAGAAATAATTTTGGGCTCTTCATCGAAAAGAAAAGCCGTTGATGACCAAGACTCTGAAGAAGAGGAAGATGAAGGTTCCTTGGTAACAAGGCCGCGGGCTCGTAGACGTATTTTCTCTGATGATGAAACATCCCCCGGCCATTCTATTCCTCTTACCGAGTCTGTTGAAGTCCCTATTGGGTCCCACTCCGTAGTTGATGCCGGCATAACCTGATGACTTTTCAACATACGTTCCTTCTCCCTAGTTGATGCTAGCTTATCCTGATGACTATCAAACATAGGGTCTCACTCCCTAGTTGATGCCAGCAGAACCTGATGACTTTCCAACATAGGGTCCTATTCCTAGTTGATGCCAACATAACCTGATGACGTGCCAACAATGGGTCCTACTCCCTAGTTGATGCCATCATAACATGATGGCCTACCAATATAGGGTCTCACTCCCTAGATGATGCCAGCATAACTTGACGACTTTACAATATAGGATCCCACTCCCTAGTTGATGCCGGCATAAACTGATGAATTTCTAACGTAGGGTCCAATTCCTACACTATGCCAACATAACCTGATGACTTTTCAACAATGGGTCCTACTCCCTAGTAGATGCTAGCATAACCTGATGACATTCCAACATAGGGTGCCACTCCCTACTTGATGGCAACATAACCTGATGACTTTCCAACATTGGGTCCCACTCCGTAGTTGATGCCGATATAACTTGATGACTGTTCAACATATGTTTCCTCTCCCTAGTTGATGCCAGCATATCCTGATGACTATCCAACATAGGGTCTCACTCCCTAGTTGATGCCAGCAGAACCTGATGACTTTCCAATATAGGGTCTCACTCCCTAATTGATAACAGCATAAACTGATGAATTTCCTACATAGGGTCTCACTCCCTAGTTGAAGCCAGCATAACCTGATGGCCTTCCAATATAGGGTCTCGCTCCCTAGTTGATGCCAGCATAACCTGATAACTTTCCAACATAGGGCTCACCCCCTAGTTGATTCCAGCATAACCTGATGACTTTCCAACATAGGGCCCCACTCCCTAGTTAACGCCATCATACTTTGATGACGTTCCAACATACGGTCTCACTC
>NW_017672218.1:25815-26704 GCF_001879085.1 Nicotiana attenuata | reverse complement strand
GACCGAAGTCAAACTTGGCCATTTAAGGAATTCTTAAAGAACAATTAGGCATTTTTCACTCAAAAACTCTTCTAACTCCCGAACCGACCGCCCCCGCAAGTCGTAAATTAGTTAAAGCAAGTACGGAAGGCTTTATTTAGGGGAACGGTATTCTAAAAGGCAAAACGACCGGTCGGGTCGTTACAGCATCGTTGCTATATTTTTATGTGACTTTTTGTTAGCTTATCGCGTTACTTAATGTCTCATTGCTCTACTTTTAGTATAATACAATGATTTTCCGGTATTGGCTATCTTCGTGGATTGAAAAACTTTCTTGAGCACGAAGTCCCCAATCTTGAAGTATCTTAATCGTGCCTTCCGATTGTAATATCGTTCAATGACTTGTTTTTGTGATGCCATTCTTATTAATGCAGTTTCTCTTCGTCCTTCAAGTAGGTCAAGGTTTATGCGCATTTCCTTTTCATTAGTTTCTTCTGACGTCTGCGTATACCTCGTGCTTGGTTCCCCTATTTCAACCGGAATTAAAGCTTCGGTCCCGTACACCAATGAAAATGGTGTTTCACCTGTGCTTGTTTTTGTTGTTGTGCGATACGCCCATAAAACACCAGGTAACACTTCTGGCCAATTGCCTTAGATTCTTCTAACCGTTTTTTCAAATTGTTGATAATAACTTTATTTGTTGACTCCGCTTGTCCATTACCTACTGGGTGGTAAGGTGTGGACGTAATCCTTTTGATTTGCCAGCTTTGTAAAAATTCTGTGATTTGAGCGCCTATAAATTGTGGGCCGTTATCACACACGATTTCCTTTGGTACACCGAATCGACATATGATATTTCGCCAAATGAAATCTCTGACCTCTTTTTCCCGTACCTGCTTAAATGCTCCTG
>NW_017672218.1:0-24990 GCF_001879085.1 Nicotiana attenuata | reverse complement strand
TATGGGGAATTTTGTTTAATGAACTAAAAGTTATGACTAAGTTCATACTTAGTCTAAACTTTTTAATATTATGAAGTTTACGTTACTGTTTAAGCTTCTGTTTTGTTTATTCTTGCCTTTATTTTTAAGGACTTACTGAATAACTTGCATTTTTATTTTGTAAAATGCTTTCTTTTTCTCATGAATGTCTTAATCAATCATGAATTATAAAAGATGGCCCTTTTATATTCGACACTTAATGAAGAAGACGTCTCAACTTCATAATGGTGTTAGCATACGACAAAAGAGATAGGAATACACATGTTTCTTGAAAGAACTTTGACAAGTTTTTTATTTGAACTTTGCCTAGTTTAAGTAACACTTTACATGTATTTAAATAACATCTATAACTTTTTCGTAGCTGTTTCCTCACAACAGATTTAAAAGAAAGAATAAAATACAAGGTTTTTATGTAATAACCCGTTTTAGTATACGTACTTTAAATACAAGGTTTTTATCTATAACCTGTTTCAGTACATTGCCTTTAACCTAACTATGGTAAGGTTTCGTCTTTGCCTTAGCTCGTGACTATCTTTCATTGGTTTTTGCTCTGCACTTAACTCTTTCAATAAGTTGATTAGGCTTGAACTTTTGATTGCTTCTCAATCTTCTTTGTCTTCTTTATACATTTGTCTACGTATATATCATATAGTCCCCCAAGTGTTTGAGCGTTGAAGCATGAAGCCTCGAGCACTTGATTGTTCCTCTCATTCGGTCCTTTCCCTGAAAAGGAAAAACACACGGGACTCGGAGGTGCGATTATAGATGAAGAATGCTTAAGCCGTCTGAATTTCTATCAGAATAGTTGTAACCCTAGACCGGGAATTTTAATTTATTCCACGTGCCTTGCAGGTCATGATTCATCATTTAGTACGGGCTAGCTTTTTGCCTATCATCTAAAATCGTTAGTAAAACTTTTATCAATTCAAAAACAGAATTTTAAAATAAAGATACCTGACCGTGGGTATTCTTTTAGAAATAGTATCTCTTCAGGTGAACGACATTCCAATGTGAAGATAATATCTTGCCATCCATAGTTTCCAGCTCGCATGCTCCTTTTCCCGCAATACCATGAATCCTGTAAGGTCCTTCCCAAGTTGGACTTAATTTTCCGGTATTGGCTATCTTCGTGGATTGAAAAACTTTCTTGAGCACGAAGTCCCCAATCTTGAAGTATCTTAATCGTGCCTTCCGATTGTAATATCGTTCAATGACTTGTTTTTGTGATGCCATTCTTATTAATGCAGTTTCTCTTCGTCCTTCAAGTAGGTCAAGGTTTATGCGCATTTCCTTTTCATTAGTTTCTTCTGACGTCTGCGTATACCTCGTGCTTGGTTCCCCTATTTCAACCGGAATTAAAGCTTCGGTCCCGTACACCAATGAAAATGGTGTTTCACCTGTGCTTGTTTTTGTTGTTGTGCGATACGCCCATAAAACACCAGGTAACACTTCTGGCCAATTGCCTTAGATTCTTCTAACCGTTTTTTCAAATTGTTGATAATAACTTTATTTGTTGACTCCGCTTGTCCATTACCTACTGGGTGGTAAGGTGTGGACGTAATCCTTTTGATTTGCCAGCTTTGTAAAAATTCTGTGATTTGAGCGCCTATAAATTGTGGGCCGTTATCACACACGATTTCCTTTGGTACACCGAATCGACATATTATATTTCGCCAAATGAAATCTCTGACCTCTTTTTCCCGTACCTGTTTAATTGCTCCTGCTTCTACCCATTTAGTAAAATAATCAGTGAGTACAAGTAGAAACTTTACCTGTCCCTTTGCTTGTGGTAATGGTCCCACGATATCCATTCCCCACTTCATAAAGGGCCACAGTGCAATGACCGGATGTAATAGTTCCGCAGGTCTATGCATGTTGTTTCCATATCTTTGGCACTTATCACATTTAGCCACGAAATTCTCTGCTTCTTCTTCCATTTTAGGCCAATAGTAGCCTGTTCTAATCATGGTTCTTACTAGTGATCTTCCTCCCGCTTGATTTCCACAATGCCCCTCGTGTATCTCTCTCATTACATATTCTGTTTGAGAAGGTCCGAGGCATCTTGCTAAGGGGCCACCGAACATCTTTCGATAGAGATTACCCTTCTTTAAACAATATCGTGCAGCCTTTTTCCGAAGTGCGTGGGCTTTTTTCTTATCTTCAGGGGCGGTACCATACTGCAAAAAAGCGACAATCTCGTTTCTCCAATCCCAGATTAAATTATTGAAGTTTACCTCATTTTTATCTGGATCGAGTACTGAATGAAACAAATGAATTATAGAAGCATTTTCATTGCTTGCCACATCTGCTGCAGATGCGAGATTAGCTAGGGCATATGCTTCGCCATTTTCATCTCTTGGTATCTGCGTTACTTTCCAAGTTTGAAATTGCCTAAGTGAATCCCGTACCTTTTCTAAGTATTGCTGCATTCGTGCTTCCCTGGCTGTATAAGTCCCCAGCATTTGGTTAACTACGAGCTGTGAATCGCTTTTGATTACGATTTGATTAATGCCAAGTTCTCGTGCCAGTTCCAAACCTACAATCACGCTTCATACTCTGCTTCATTATTAGTTATAGAATGGCATTTTATGGCTTGATGAATAGTTTCACCCGTAGGTGGTACCAAAACAATTCCTAAACCTGATCCCTTTACATTGGATTAGACCCGTTAACACCTGTAATTCTTTTTCCGCTTCTAATTACATTCCCTGGCCAAAATCAGCTAAAAAAATCTGCTAATACTTGAGATTTTATCGCGGTTCTGGGTTGGTATGTGATGTCATATTCACTTAGTTCTATAGCCCATTTAGCTAACCTACCAGACAACTCATGCTTGTGTAATATATTGCGTAATGGATAAGCAGTTACAACGATAATGGGATGACATTGAAAATAAGGCCTTAGCTTTCTAGATGCCATGATTAGTGCAAGTGCAAGCTTTTCTAATTGAGGATACCGTATCTCCGCATCTAATAATGATTTACTGACATAATAAATTGGAGAATGTTTACCTTGGTCTTCTCGAACTAAAACAGCACTTACCGCTACTTCTGAGACGGCAAGATAGATGAGCAATCTTTCTCCAACCTTTGGTTTTGTAAGCAACGGCGGATTTGACAGGTATGTTTTCAAAATTTTTAGTGCCTGTTGACACTCCTCAGCCCATTCAAACGGATCTTGCTTTTTGAGGGCAGAAAAGAATTTAAAGCATTTTTCAGATGATTTGGAAATAAATCTCCCCAAGGCTGCAATTCTCCCCGTCAACCTCTGTACCTCTTTTTTACTTGTAAACATGTCAGGGATTTCCTCAATGGCTTTAGTTTGTGCGGGATTCACTTCAATACTACGGTTAGAAACAAGAAAGCCTAAAAACTTACCTAATGCAACACCGAATGCACATTTCTCAGGATTTAGCTTCATATTAAATTTCTGCAAGATCTGAAATGTTTTTGACAAGTGTGATATATGATCCCCTGAATGTTGACTTTTGACGAGCATATTGTCTATATAGACCTCCATAGTTTTTCCCAGATGATCTTGAAACATTTTGGTCACCAATCTTTGATATGTTGCTCCAGCATTTTTGAGACCAAAAGGCATTACTTTATAGCAGTAAGTCCCCCTGTCAGTTATAAATGAAGTTTTTTCTTCATCTATGGGGTCCATTTTGATTTGGTTGTATCCTGAGTATGCATCTAAAAAACTTAACAACTCATGTCCTGCAGTAGCATCAATTAGTTGATCTATATGTGGTAATGGAAAAGAATCTTTAGGACAAGCTTTGTTAAGATTTGTGTAATCTACACGAACTCGCCATTTACCGTTCTTTTTAGGTACCACAACAGTGTTGGCTAACCAATTAGGATACTTTACCTCACGGATAGATCCATTATTTAATAATTTTTGGACCTCATCTTGAATCACTTGATTTTTGAAAGTTCCTTGCTTTCTCTTCTTTTGTTTGATAGGTGGATAAGACGGGTCTTCGTTTAATTTGTGAGTCATTACCTCCGGTGGTATACCTGTCATATCAGAATGGGACCAAGCAAAACAATCTGCGTTAGCTTTTAAAAATTCAATCAACATACGTTTCACGTCTTGGCTGAGATTGGCCCCTATGTAGATTTTCCTTTCAGGCCAATGTACAAATAATACTACAGCCTCCAGTTCTTCGATCGTTGTTTTGATATTTTGGTTTTCTCTGGTTCTTTAATGGAATCGGGCCTTGAATCTACATCTGTTCGCCCTTGTTCAGTTGAGGTTTGCGTTGTGGTATCCTCAACTGAATTCTGTAATTGCTATTTTTCTTCATTTCTCGTACTTGAATCTGCTACGAAGTTAATGCTCCTGGATGTCTGTTGATCTCCACGGATTTGACATATTCCCCACGATGATGGAAATTTAATGACTTGATGTAAGGTCGACGGAACAACATCCATCTCGTGGATCCATGGCCTCCCTAGAATTATGTTGTAAGCCATTTCCAGCTCCACTACCTGAAACTTCGTATCTTTGACAACTCCTTTTGCGAATGTAGTAAGTATTACTTCCCCTTTCGTCACAATGCTGGAATTATCGAATCCAGATAAAGTATGCGCTTTGGTACTACTTTATCCTCAGCTTTCATCTCATGTAATACTCTTAGTAGGATAATGTTCATGGAGCTACCTAGATCAATCAAAACTCGTTTCAGATTAGTGTCATGTATAAGTAAAGATATTACCAGTGCATTGTTATGTGGAGTTAATACGCCATCCGCATTTGAATCATCAAACTTAATGCTTTCTTCCTCCAACACCTATCGCACCCGCTTCCCCTGGGTAATCGTGACTTGGAAACTTTATTGGCTGCTGTGTACGTCACACCATTGATTTCTTCCCCTCCGCGTATAACATTGACTGTTGTTTTGGGAGAAGGCAGTTTTGGAGGCTCCTGTCTATTCTTCATGTATGCTTGCTTACCTTTCTCACTGAATAATTTGGTGAGATACCCTTGCTTCAATAGATGATCAACCTCTCCTTGTAGCAACCTACAAGCTGCCGTTTTATGACCATGATCATTGTGAAACTCACACCAATGATCGGGATTGCGCATGTTTGGATTTGATCTCATTTCTTTTGCCACCGCACCTTGTCACCCATGATTCTTAAAACAGCCACGAGCTCGGAAGTGCTTACATTAAAATTATAACCGCCAAATCGTGCCTTCAGATTTCTATCATCATCTCGTGACTCTCGTGTGTTACGATCATTTCCATACCTCAATGATGAGCCTGTTTCTCTATTTGGATCTACGATCGTACCGTGACTGATCATGTTTTGACCGTGAATCTTTTCCAGCTGGGCCCATATATGGTTCGTACCTGCTTTTACCAGACCTTTTTTCTGTTTCCGCCCGTCTTGAACTCACCTTTTCTTCTTTTTGGGATCGCGAGATAATTTCTTCTTCGATCCTTAACTTTGTGCTATACCTGTTGTAAACATCATTCCATGTCGTTACTGGGAATTCACGAAGACTTTCCTTGAGTCGCCTCGTAGCTTCTGAGCTTTTTACATTCAAATTACTAGTGAAAGCTATAGCTGCCCAATTATCTGGTACCCGTGGTAACGTCATTGTTTCACGCTAGAATTTATCCACGAACTCTCTGAGCAACTCGGAGTCCCCTTGTTTGATTTTGAAAATATCCTCCATTCTCTTTTTGACTTTTTGAGCCTCTGAATGTGCTTTGACAAACAAATCTGCAAGCTCATCAAAAGAATTTATGGAATTTTTAGGTAAAAGAGAATACCATGTTAAAGCTCCCTTAGTGAGTGTTTCGCCGAATTTTTTGACCAATACTGATTCAATTTCTTGTTTAGTCAAATCATTGCCTTTTACGCCAGTTGTGAATGCAGTCACGTGGTCTCTTGGATCAGTTGTTCCATCATATTTTGGAATATCAGGCATTTTTAACTTCTTTGGAATTGGTAGCGGAGCAGCGCTTGGATTCCAAGGTTGCTGTGAATATTTATCTATATCGATTCCTTTGATTACAGGCGGGACTCCAAGTATTTGCTCTATGCGGTCACTTTGTTCCTTGAGCTGTTTCTGCAATGTTAGAACTAAATTTTGTAAATCGGAATTGACTAATTTACCTGGTTCTCCCTCTCGTGACTCACTGGGGATTCCACCACTGCCTGAATTGACAAGCCCAGAACGAGGGTTTTCCAAAGAGCTTTATTGACCCATTGAGCGATCAATTTCTGCAAAGCTTCATTGATAGCTTCATCATTGTCAAATTGAGCATTTGCATTTGAGTGAGATCCATCAGGAGTTCCTTCTCGAGACCGCCGAGGCGAACTTTGTGGAGAAGGGATCGGAGTGTGAACATCTTGTGGGTCCCCTTACAGTTGATGGTTTCCTTGGTTTCCTTGGGTGTTATCTTTAACATTTGATATGATTGTTGATGTAACGAAATAGATAAGGTTAAGAAAGAATAGATTATCAGATTCCCGATGACGGAACCAATTTGTTTAACCAAAAAATGGAATTTCAGTCAAAACTCTATTTTTAGAAGAACTCAGGTTACTGATAATCGGAAATGAATAAAAGAAATGGATTTTTTAACCTATAACAAAGTAAATCAGTATATTCAGATGATCTTCGTGTCCCTACAAATGATCAGTCTTCTCCCTTTTATAGCTATTTCTAAGTTATACGTTTTGCCTTTGTCATAATAAGGTCATTATGGCCGATTAAAGACATTAAATGCTACGTTACATAATCATTATAATTTAATACGAATTCTCTAACACTTTCAGTATTTAATGTTTATTAAATACTGTATGTGGACTCTTGTTGTGACGACCCAGCCAGTCGTCTCATGAGTTACCGCTCTGATTCCCTCATTTCTGCTTCTTTATGCTTCGTTATCCGTGTTTTATAGGATCAAGTTGATTAGTTTGCGTTCGAAGTGGATTTGGTAATAAATGAGACACTTAGTCTCTTTTAAGAAGGTTTAAGTTGGAAAAGTCAACCGGATGTTGACCTAAGTGTGAGAGGGCTCGGATGTGAGTTCCGATGGTTCGGTTAGCTTCAGGAGGTGATTTATGACTTAGGAGCATGATCGGAATTGGTTTTGGAGGTCTGGAGTAGAATTAGGCTTGAATTGGCGAAGTTGATATTTTGGTGATTTCCGGATGGTAGGTGAGATTTTGATCCGAGGGTCGGAATGGAATTCCGAGAGTTGTTGTAGTTTCTTCATGTCATTTGGGATGTGTGTGCTAAGTTTCAGGTCATTCGGACGTGGTTTGGTTGGATTTTTGATCAAAAGCGTGTTTCGAAAGTTTTTAGAAAACTTAAGCTTGAATTCGATGTGAATTGGTGGATTTGATGTTGTTTGAGGTGTTTTGATGATTGGAACAAGTTTGAATGAGGTTTTAGGATATGTTGGTGCTTTTAGTTGAGGTCTCGGGGGCTTCGGGTGAGTTTCGGGTGGTCAATCGGACCATTTTTGAAGTTGAAATGTTGCAGAATTGCTGTTCAGGTGTTGCAGAATTTTGTTCTCTGGGATCGCGTAGGGTGTCATGCGATCGCATAGGAGGTTTTGAGGAGGCTGTCCTTTTGTGCTTTGCGTTCGCGGAGTTCGGCATGCGATCACATAGTTTGGGGTGGTTGGTCTTCGCAAACGCGTAGTGAGTGCTGCGTTCGCATAAAGTAAATTGGACCTAGGGGTCCTGGATGGTTTTGTTCATTGCGAACGCGGAGGGGTGTCCGCGATTGCGTTGAGTAATGAGCCTGGACATTTGCGTTCGCAGGTGATTTATTGCGATCGCGTAGAGTGAATTTTGGGAGTTGGAATCTTGTGCTTCATGATCGCGAGGGATTTTCCGCGATTGCATAGAAGGAAACGGGGCCTGGGCAGAAAGTTTATAAACATTTCATTCGCGATTTTTAGTCATTTTCCTCCATAGCTGAGCATTTTAATAGCTTTTTGAAGGTGATTAAAGAGGGATTCAAGGAGAATTGATTGGGGGTAAGTTTTATGAACCAAAAACGTGATTCTATTGTGAAATTAACCTAGAAATTCATGGAACCTAAGCTAAAAATGGAAGAACTAGGGCTTGGGATTTTGAACTTTTGAATTGGGATTTGAAGGACCATTTGGGGTCGGATTTAAGAACTTTTGATATGTATGAACGTGGCGAGATAAGGAACCCGTTGATGTGAAAATTTTTGAGTTTCGAGAAATGGGCACGGGGCTCGGGTTTTGCTAATTTCGGGATTTTTGATATTTTTCGATTTTTTTCGCTTGGGATTTGTTCCCTTAGCATATTGTGACGTATTCGTTCTGGTTTTGTTAGATTCGACGCGCGTGGAGGCCGATTCGAGGGGCAAAGGCGTCGCGAGCTAGAGATTTAGCCGGTTCGAGGTGAGTAATGATTGTAAATGATGTCCTGAGGGTTTGAAACCCCGGATTTGCACATCTTAGTGCTATATTGAGGTGAGACACGCGCTTGATGATGAGCGCGGGGTCATTTACTATTGGGGATTGTGACTTGGTCCGTCCCGATTGATGATTTTACCGCGTATTTGACTGAAACTTATTTGTTATCATCATGATTTGGGCTGATTGCCATATTTGGGCTTCGTGCCAACTATTTGAAACCTTCAGGGATTTTTATCACTGTTTCCTCACTGTATTGATTTATTACTTGAACTCAGTCCTGCTGTTTTTTTTCACTATTTTCCAACTCAGCCACTTTTACTCAGTTTTGAGACTTAAATGATATTTCTAAATGTTGTTTTGGGCTGAGGACTACTGTTTACTAATCCCCGAGGGGCTTGTGATGATTTTTCGGATTGAGTACCGTTGAGGGCCATATGTGAGGATATACTGAGTGATATGAGGCCGAGGGCCTGAGATACGTTTATACGCCACGAGGTGGCTTGAGTGATGTGAGGCCGAGTGCCGAGAGATTGTTGATACCCAATTTTTTTCTACATATTTTTATACTCAAAATATTCTTAAAATAGCATATACATACATATATAAGCATGCCCAAAAGTTTTGGTATTTTTTCCTTTATTTTAAAGATTTTTAAATCAATTTATTGTCTATTTTTATACTACAAAATTCAATAATTATTCCCAAACTAGCATTTTTGGTGAATAATTTATTTCATTCTCATATTTACACTAAGATGTAATTAAGGTAATTTTTGCGTATTTTTATACATTTGTTTGGTATTTTTAAGCTAAATTGCATATAATTGTAATTATAACCTATTTTACAATTAACAGCATTTCATAATCATAAAATCACTTTTAGTATTTTTCATTTAATATTTATATGATATTAATTAGTTCAGTACCTTTAATTTATTTTTAAATCATTTTTTACTATTTTTATAAAATAATAAAAAAGAAAAAATTGGCTTAACAAACAGCCCTTAGTATTTCAATTATAGCCAAATTGGCCACACCCCTATCAGATTTTTAAATGGCCCAATACCCTATTTAAACCAACCCAGCCCAATCCCCAAAATTACCTGGTCCAATCTTTTTTAGTCTGAGCCGTTGGTCAAATGAGATCAACGGCCCAAATTTAATTCCCATAATTAAATCAATTACCCCCCCAAACCCCTCATTTCTTTGAGACCGTCTCTCTCTCTCTCTATCTCGTCTCTTCCTCTCCCTTCTCTCTAGAACCTTCTGGTTCTCTCTTCTCCGATGATCTCCACCGCCTCTCCGGCCACCTCCAATCTCACCCCATTCGACCATCAACCGCCATGAAACCCTAGCTCACCGATTCCCTCTATTTTGAGACCCCAGAAACCCCCACCATGTGAATCAGTCCCTAAAAAGTTCTGCCTGGTTTGTTTCCGGCCATCTCCGGCCACCTCCCTTTCACCAAGGCTCCGATGGGCCTCTCACCGTCCTGTTCCACACCTCTAGGACCTTCGAGGTTTATGGACCATGGTGGTTGAGACCTAGGGTTCCTGGTTCTGCTATTTGTGAGTTCTCCAGTATGATTTCAGGCGAAATCACACCCTATATGTCACGATCTATGAAGTTTCGACAGGTTCTCTCAACTTTTATTAGGGTTTTCCCTTTTGAAACCCTAACTCTCTCCTCAATCTCTCAAAACAGTGCTATTCTTATGATATTTTCATGTTTTCCTCTATGTTCTGCTTATTTTCGAGTTTATTCTGAAAGATCTTTTACTTTGAACCACCTTTTACTTTCTTTGAAAATTACGGTTCTTAGATTTCTTTTAGGGATAATGCATAAAATCCACCCCATCCTATGACCCATTTAGCAACTACACACCTTTTCTTTTCGGGGGTCCTATTACCCCCCTGAACTTATTTTTACCATAATTAATTTAACATTATATGCTCAATTAAACTCGACCCCCATCTGTAAGACTATCGGTGTATACACGCGCTAATGGGCCCCACCCAATTTCCTTTTAATTTATCAGATCCCTTTTATTCTAAACTAAATTAAACCCATTCATTAATTAAACCGACCCTATTTCATTATTTTCTTTCATACTCCCATTTTCGATTGTCCAAACCAAATTCTCAATCCCCCTCTTCGATTCTTTCCATAAAATCACTCCAATCATAATTTTCTCTTTATTCTATTGCAAAATCGGCTCTAACATAATGTAAAGAAGTATGTAATCTCTGTTTTTATGGTTTGTTTTGTTCAATTTCAGCAGGGAGTTACAATCTAGGGTTTAATTTGATATTGTGGTGTTACAATCAAGGTCAGCGCAGAACTATTATCTATTTATTCGTCACAAACCAAGACTAAAGGTTAGTTCTTTACCGTCTTCAATTGATTTTTGGTAGTTTAGGATTTTTTAAAAAAATCGATCACTGTACAAAATTATGAGATTTTGATTTTGAAACTGAGGGGTTTGCATGTTGATTATGATACATATACTTTGATTTTTCGTGTTTTTACACTGATGTGTTCTTGGTGGTAAGTTTTTTAGTGCTGCCCTATTTTCGGCATAATAATTTTGTTGTTGGGGATTTGTCTGAAATTATTTATTCCCTTTTACTTGTATTCAGGTATGGGTGTGTTTATATTTGTTACTTTGAGATTGTTTCATGGTGGGGTCTTAGAGGTTGAAAGTGGGGAACCAAGATATGTGGGTGGGGTAATGACAGAATATGTGAATGTTGATGTGGATACTTTATCTTATTTTGAGTTGGTGGACTATATTAAAGAATTGGGGTACAGCAGCAGCTGTACATTTACTGTTAGGCCACCTAACTGTGGCATTATAGAAAATATAAACAATGATAGGGAGCTTTCAAGAATTGCACAGTTTTTGCAAAATGGAGCCTTTTTGGAAGTATATGTCCAGCACATGGGTGTAGTGGAACCTGGTTCAGCTTTTAATAAAGGGGATGAGACCATTGAAGCAAGTGCTAGTCAAAACATTGAGGTTGGTGAGGAGGCTTTAAATGGTGCAGCAGCTACTTCACCTACACCTACTGATCCAGCAGCTCCTCCAGTAGCTTCTCCACTAGATCCAGATCCAGATTCATCCTCAACTGAGGAGGAATCTGATAAGTCAAGTGAAGATAGTTCAAGTGATGAAGACAGTGATTTTTTTAGTGATGGCATAGAGGATTATGGTAGTGATATACATGAAGAGTTCATAGAGTTTAGGGCTGAGAGAAAGTCTTTTCAGAGAAGAAAAAGAAAGGAAAGAGCTCCTGCTGACCCTAAAAATGTTCCATGTGGTGTAGCTGGACCAGATTAGGGGTTTGATGAAACTGAAATAGGTAAAAATAGTTTAGAAGGTAGGATAGGAGGTGAAGAACCATATTACCCAAGTTCTGATGCTTGTAGCTTTGAAACAGATGAAGATGAATGTTGGGTTGAAGATGGGGAAGAAGTTAGGGTAAATCTACCAAGAAGAAGATCTTCTACCAAGAAGGTGGTTTATGATCCTACAGCTAAAAAGGTTGTGTGGCAGCTGGGTATGATTTTTGCAGACGTTGAAGAATTTAGAGATGCAGTAACCAAGTATGCTGTTCAAAGGAGGGTTCAGGTGGAAAAGTATGTGAATGAGCCCACAAGAGTGAGGGTGAGGTGCAAGGATAGTTGTTCATGGCTGTTATATGCAAGCCTTGACACTTCAAGTAATAATTTTGTGCTTAGGACTTGTAATCTAGTTCATAAGTGTAATAGGGCCACCAGAAATTACTTGTGCAATTCTAAATACCTGGCTAAAGTGTTTAAAGATAAAATAGCTGAACAACCAAACATAAGAGTGTTCAAGTTACAAGAGCTAATAAGGAAGAAATTTAAAGTACATGTTGGCAAGACCACAGCTAGGAGAGCAAGAGCCAAAGTATTGACAGAAATTATGGGGAACCATATACTTGAGTTTGGAAGAATTCTTGACTATAGGGATGAATTGTTAAGAACCAACCCTGAGAGTACTTGTGTGGTAAAACTTGGTGAAGCTAATGAATCTGGTAAGGCAGTATTTCAAAGTTTCTATGTTTGTTTTGGTGTATTGAAGAATGCATTCATGGGGTGCAGGAAATGCATAGGTTTAGATGGTTTTTTCTTAAAGGGAGTTAGTAGAGGGCAGTTATTACTTGCTGTAGCTAAGGATGCCAACAACCAAATGCTTTCACTTGCTTGGGCAGTAGCGGAATATGAGAACAAAAATACCTGGACATGGTTTGTATCCTTTCTTAAAGATGATTTAGGATTAGGAGATGGCAGGGGTTTCACCTTGATTACAGACATGCAAAAGGTATATCATTACAGCCTGTTTGATATTCTTGTTTGTGTTTTTATGTTTGATTACAAACTAATTTCCTCTTTTGTAGGGTCTTCTAGTAGCAATTCAAGATATTATTCCAGCATGTGAGCACAGGATGTGTGCCAGACACATCCTTGCAAATTGGTCAAAGAATTGGAGAGGGATTCAGAGGAGGATGCTGTTCTGGATGTGTGCTAGAAGTACATATGAGGCTGAACTCAAGAAAAACCTTAAAGCACTCAGTATTCTTGGTAAGAATATAGTTGATGATCTTTTGTACTATAACAAAGAGACTTGGTGTAAGGTGTATTTTAATGTGGAAGTCAAGTGTGATGCAGTAGATAATAATATGGCTGAAAGTTTTAATGCATGGATCCTAGCTGCTAGGCACAAGACCATTATTACCACGCTTGAAGAAATAAGAGTCAAGATGATGACTAGAATAGCTACATTAAGGGAATTTGCAAATACTTGGTCATGCAATATTTCTCCAATGGCATTAAAGGTCTTAGAGGAAAATATTGAAAAGTCAATGAGGTGTACACTTTTTTTTAATGGAGAAACAGGATATCAAGTTAAGGAGGGAACAAATCAACATACTGTTTGCCTAAGAAATAATACTTGCAGTTGTAGGGCTTGGATGTTGAAGGGGATACCATGTCCACATGCCATAGCTGCAATGTACTATAAAGGGTATGAACCAGCTGACTATGTTGATAACTGCTACATGAAGGAGACATATTTGATGACATATTCTCACTTCCTTCAACCACTCAATAATATGGAAATGTGGCCTGCATCTACTAACCCTCCTGTTGCACCACCAGTGGTGAAAAGTATGCCTGGCAGACCCAAGAAGGTTAGGAGAAAAGAGGCAACTGAAACCAAAAAATGTGGAAAGTTGCTTAAAACTGGACTTGTCATGAGGTGTAGCATTTGCAAGGGTGTTGGTCACAACAAGAGGGGGTGCCATAAGAGTGCTACAGATCCATTAGGTTCAAGAACTGCTTTTGCACCATCAAATATAACTTCTACTGCTGCAGATGCATCAGGTTCTGGAAGAAATAGAGGCAGACCAAAGGTAATATAGTATAACTAAGTGTATCATGTTTCTTTTAAATTCAACCACTATATCTTACTGTTTATTATTTGTTAGAAACCAAGAAATGTAGAAGATGAACCTGCTGCAAAAAGAGGGAGAGGAAGACCTAGAAAATCAACATCTACTGCACCTAATGCCTCTATTGCTGCTGAATTTTCAAGCTCTATAACATCAACTGCACCTATTGCAACATCTGCTGCAGCTAGTAGAGGAAGGGGAAGAGGCAGGGGAAGAGAAGGACCTAATGCAACATCTGCTGCACCTAATGCAACATCTGCTGCACCTAATGCAACATCTGCTGCAGCTAGTAGAGGAAGGGGAAGAGGCAGGGGAAGAGAAGGACCTAATGCAACATCTGCTGCACCTAATGCAACATCTGCTGCAGCTAGTAGAGGTAGGGGAAGAGGAGGATCTTGGAATGCAACTCACTCACAACCTAATACATCTGCTGCTTATCATTCACTAGCTAGTTGGTTTGAATGTTCTGCACGTAATACATCATCATCACCTAATGCATCTGCTGTACCTAATGCCTCTACTGCTACACTAAATAGAGGAAGGGGAAAGGGTGTGGAAAATACAAAACAATTTAAAAGGCCAAGAGTGATGGGAATGGGTGTGTTTCAAGCTGAAAATGGCTTCAAAACTTTGAATGTAAGTGTATATTCTTTGTGGTATTCAATATATTTTGTATATTTGTGATAACTTATTTACTTATTCTTTCTCTGTAGCCTGGCATGGCAAGTAGTAGAATAGTGGCCACGCCAAGTACCAGAATAGAGCCCACTGGACCAACAATGATAACAATGTCAGCTGATGTAACTGGTGACATTGGTTTCAAGCCAAGTAGTGGACTGAAATGGAAAGGGAAACCAGCAATCACAACAAGAAGGCTTCAAGAGATTAGAGGGCAACATAGAATTCAAACAAGGACTGGTGGATCAAACAACCTAAGCCAGAATAGTAGTTCTGCACATCCCCAATAGATTTGATTGTTTTTTGGTTGACTACAAGTAAACAATGTATATCCTAAGCCAGACAGTTGGTTGTTTTTGTTGACTGCAATCTGCAGTTTTTATCCCATTAGAAAGGATAATGTATTAGTTTTTAAATGTTGCCTTAGTACATTTGATGTTTTGTTGACTGATTTTGGTGGTATTTATGAAATGTGGCAACTATATTTCTATGAAATTCAGTGGTGTGTTGCCATTTACATAAAATCTCAGTGTGACTTATATATAGAAGTTGAAAGAATCTAGGAATCGATCATGGCAAGTGCAATTGATACATAATTAACTTCCACATAGCATATAGTAAAATGAAATTACATACCACAATGACAAAAAAAGAGAGTTGTTACAACCATAACCAAACACTTTTAGATACTCACAAAACAACTACTACTGCAGCAAGACTGCTATTACAGCTTCATTTGATCAACACATAACAACAAAGACAAAACACAATACACAAAATGAACTTCCTATTAAGCCAATACCAGGCCCCCTTATCTTTTTCATCATCAGTCACAACCAAATTCGACTTGGCATTTTTCAAACTTTCAAGCTCAACCAACTGCATCTTGAGGCTTTCATAATGTGCCAAATCTTCTTCCATCTCTTTAATTTTGTCGAACAATCTTGGAAGAATAAACTTCGATCTTTCGTAGTTTCATTGTCCCTCCATTGAAAAAATTTGCAACTCTTGGACTTAAAATTTTATATATTGGAATCAATTTAATGACAACATACAAAGCTAATCAACCACAATAGACGGGTTAGAAATGAACACATACACCATAGTAGGGGCAAGACCAAAATCTTCGGCCAGGATTACGCTTCGACCAAGAAGTCTGCATTTGCAGCAAAATTCCATGTTTACATCGCACTTGAACATTGAACATTGGGTCTTCATCGTCCATACAAAGTCTATTCAAGTTGGTATTTGCCATTTCATAACCCTAATTCCTAAAATATAAAAATTGGGGAAGAAATTTCAAACCCTAACATAAAGATTATGAAATCGAATTGACTAAAGATTAGTATTTTATACTTTATTGATTGAAACTCACCTCAATTTCAGCTGCAACAGCAACAAAATTTCTTCAACAATAGTAGATAGCCTTTTAGTTTAGAAAGAGGGATAAAGATAATGGGTTCAATTAAAATAGCTGAGTTTAACGTTAGGGACCCTTTCTTATGGCTTATTTGGCATTACACGGGGCGATTGTATAGCAGACAAGCCTTTTAAAATTAGGCCTCACGCGCTTGGAAGAGGTGTAGTCACGGTCGGGTTTAATTGAGCATATTATGTTAAATTAATTACGGTAAAAAAAAGTTCAGGGGGGATAATAGGACCCCCGAAAAGAAAAGGTGTGTAGTTGGTAAATGGGTCATAGGATGGGGTGGATTTTATGCATTATCCCATTTCTTTTATGCATGCTTTAGCTGATTTTCTTTATGATTAAATCTTTTCTTTGTTTATTCTGACCTGTTTCTATGCTCTCACTGTTTTTAATTTGACTCTGCTAAAAAACCCTAATTTCTAAAATGTTTACTTGTTTGATTATGGGTGTTGGCATGTCTCTTGGCCTTGGTTATGTGTGTTAGACTAATTTTGTTGGCCTTGTCTCTATGTGTTAGCATGTTCCTTCATCTGATTATGCGTGTTAGCACGATTCTCTTTACTCTGATTCTATATGTTTAGCATGCTCCTTCGTTTGATTGTATGTGTTAGCCTGATGTCCCTTGACTCTTGTTAATGTTTCATGGTCACCATGCTTCGAATATGTCTTGCTGAATCTTAACTTGTTTTTACTAGCTCTGAGTGATTGTGTTTGTTCATCTCTTGTTCCCCTTCTGCCTATATAGCTAATTTTGGCTCGCTACTTTTGTTCATTGACCTCTATTTATATGTTAAAAATGCAGAATCAAGACTTCACACGATTGATTCTGATTTTCCTTGATTGATTGGTAATTCAAAAACTTTCTTTTAAAACCCTAGCATTCTACCCGCCCGTTTGAATTAATTGGTTTTGTTACCTTATTTGTTATAGTACTCTGTTCTTTTAAGCCTTTCATTAATTAGAATTTTCCTGAATTTGATCTTAATTGGCTACTATATGCAATACTGAATCTTGATCCCCTCCTTATTTATTCGTACTCTGATTTTTCCTACTTGCCTTATATGGTGCTGAATATTTTCGTTTGATCTTGATTCCCTTAATTAATGGGAGTACTTCCTTGATTCTTTGATTAATGGATTCCGAGTTCTTTAATTAATATATTTCTGTGATTTTTACCTTATTTTACCCCCTACTTTCAACTATAAATACCCTAAGTCTTTTACACAAGAAAACAACAGTCTTCTGACTTACACACCACTGAATACTTTCAAATCTGCATTCTCTCTTGCTCTCTTGCTCTAATACTATTCTCCGCTCCTGTTTATTATTAGCCGGCTGAAAGCCAAGGCTAATATAGTGTTACTCCTTTATCTTTGCATCATGCTTTTGCTCTTTACTGGTATGTCCTAATTAACTTTTCAAGTCTCACACCAATGTGTTTATTTTTGTTTCAGTTCATTATTTTTGTGATTCTCTTCTACTTATGCTTCTCCTGTTCAGTGTGTAGTTGATTCTTTACTCTAATGCTTCACCAAGCCTTCTGATTTACATGTTAAGTCTGACTTTGTTTACTCGTAACTTTATTTGTTATGTCTATGTCCTGTTGTTACACATTAGCATGCCTAAACTCTACTGCCTGCCAGTCCCCTGAATCCCCTGATTCTGTGCAGTCCTGTCCATTAAACCCGCATCCCTTTTAGCATTGTGTGATCTATTTGCTTCCCTTTCCCCATGATCATTGTATGCAATCTTATGCTATTGTTTCTGTTGTTTCTTTTTAAAACAAACCCCTTATTTTCTTAAAACTCTTCTTTTAAACACTTCTTCCTGCACTTCACACTATTCTTAGAAAATAGGATCTGCCCCCTTCGTGTGAGCATTGCTTTGAGTACCTCTGAGTACTCACTGAACTTTGACACACAAGGCTGGTATTCCACACTGCACCTGTCCTGCATTCTTCTAAAATGTCTAGGTGCTGGTATTGGCCAGGGACCTAATGGGGCCCTAGGGAGCTTTGCCGCACCGACCATGGCAAAGGCTGTGAACTCGAAGGGGTTGAGGTTGGAAGATTGGGCCTGATTGAAGGCTCCCTATAACATAGCTTTTTATTTTTCTGTTCTTTGGTATTGTAATTCAGATGCTACTGGTTTGTAATAATTTGTAAACAAAAAATTGGGGGCTGAATAGTGAATATGGGGGAGGGTTATGCATGCTTAGCATATATCATGGGTAGAAAACATGCTTATAGGATTTTATTTGCGCAATAGTCAACCTGTATAGGTCATGCATCTCATTCATTAGAAATCCTGCTTTAGGTTCTTTATTTTTAGTATGTCATTACGCTCATCTTGTAACCACGCTCAGCTAATAACCAGCAATGATTAACAACAAGCCAAATAACTTGTCATTACTTCATTGGCATATTAGAAATCATGTTCTTAGGAACTCTTATGTGCATTAGATATCCTGCCCATAGGACTTCTCACTTGTTCGAGTTGCAGTGGTTAATTCACGTTTGTCTAATAACTTTGTTAAAATATGGCTAAGTGGTTTGAAACATCTTACGCAAATACTTTATCACACGTACCTTTATAAATCAGAATCGAAATATGTATGTTCATTCCTTTATAAATAATCAGGCAATGTGTAATGACGCCTAGACAAACTTCAGGTCCGATAAGAACTGATCAATTGTGTTTCTATTATCCTAAAAACCAACCAACTTCTTTTAGTTTTAACTCTGCCATTCTTGTCTTGATTTTCTGAAGTTCACTCAGCTTTTTCTTAAACAAAACTCTGCTGAAAACAATTTTAAAATGACACACCTTTACTTTTACTGAGTTCTGATTTTTTATGTCTGCAAATCCCTGGGTTACCTATCTCTGTCCAGAATCGTGCTATTATTGTTACTACTTCATTTTCAAAACCAAGTTTTAACTGCTCCTATCTTTTGAGACCTTAATTGTGTTTAAGTCATGCTATTTATGTGTTTTGTTTGAGGAGGTATATATGAGCCTTTATATGTCTACATGCTTCCCCCAACATGCAGTATATGTTTTGTATGTCGCCTTAGATTTTTATCCTTTGAAACCAATCAGCCTAATATCCTAACCTTTAGGATTAATGGTCCTTAGTGCCTCCGGGACTGATAAGATGGGGTCGGGTAATAGCATGCAATTGGTAGAAATGAGACCATTCCGCGTTTAATACCTTAACGGGGTGGGAACGGGTAGATATGGATATGATGACCACGCGATAACACCACGTGTATAAACGGTTACCGGGTGTTGTGTGGAGTGATCCATATTATGTATAAACCTAGGACCCCTTCCCTTATTTATACGTTTTATTTTCAGAATTTCAACTACTTTTTCGCCAAAACTTCAGTTTTTAAACTGCTTGCAACAACTATATGAAAATTTCTTCCTTTATTCAAAATTTCAAAACTGCTTCCTCTATCAAAATTCAGTTTCTTTAACTTCCTTAATCTCTTGCAACTATTATGTGAAAACCCCTTTGTATTTGGTTGCCTACTGGTTGTTTGCATTTAAAGTCACAATATGACATGGTCGGGAACCACACTAGTGGATCTTGAGGGGTGGCTAACACCTTCCCCTCGAGATAATTTCTAGCCCTTACCCGAACTCTGGTTTTCCAACTCAAAAACTCTTAGTGTCCTAATGCACTTAATCATTAGGTGGCGACTCTTCAAATCCAAAAACCCAAATCCCAAAAGGGAATAGAGTTGTCTTCCCAAATGTCGTAAACCCGATTTCGCGAGAAAAAGGGGGCGTCGACAGCATGGCGACTCTGCTGGGGATTTTTCTTTTAGGCTTTTACCATTACATGTTATTTGTGACTTTGTTGCTTCTTTATTGCTTTTATTTAATGTCTTTATTTCTCTTCTACTTCTAATCTGACTTGGCTCTTTGTTTTCTTTTCTTTAATGCCTTTACTGCTTTCTTTCAATACTATTGTAATTATGAGCAATCATTGTAATCATTATTTTATGAACGTGCAAATACGTGACAACTTGTCATTCTTGTAACTGCATCTTCAACATCATATTCCACTCGTGCCAAACAAATACCATAGCAACGCTTATAATGAGTTGTTGCGCCCTTCCGATATTATCACCCCTTAAATTTGGTAAAGGCATATTTGCGGTAAAACTAGTCGATCAGCGGTGTAGTCGACGGTTCCGCGCCTTTCCCTCTTGAGTTGTCTGCTCAAGGGTGCCTTGTCTAATACCCCATAGAAACCATTTCTCTTTGAAACTGTGCATGCATCACTGTCAAACCTAGTCGAGTCAGTTATGTTGTCCGCATAATGACTCTTTAAGATAACCCTGTCCAAAGTCCACTGGGTTTCCTTGGAACCCAAACGGACCTTACCACGTTCTGTGCATTTATTTGGAGAACTAAATGCCATTATGCTAATTATTGGTTTAAATAGTCGAGTCCGGTGGGGTAGGGGTCTAACACTTTGTTTTGCAGAAAATGAGGCACGAAATCCCTAGATTCGGCATGGTAACCAACATTCACCCAAGGTTGCTAAGCTGGTGGGAAGACCTTCACTCCAGTGACCAGACTCTCGTACGCAAATATTTGGGGAATCTACCTTCTCTTTTGGAAATCCAGCCTGACAACAAAATCATAGAGGCTGCAACCTTATTCTGGGACAGTGATAGATCAGTGTTTCGCTTTGGGGATCTTGAAATGACACCTTTGCTCGAAGAAATAGGAGGGTTAGCTGGTATTCCTTGGGAGACTCCGGGTTTGCTTATGCCAGAAAATCGCAAGGGTAGGGGTTTCCTCAAGATGATGGGACTGAAGAAAAACCCAGACTTGACCTGTTTGAAGGATTTTTATATTCCTTTCGACTATCTGTACGAGAGGTACGGCCATAGCAAGTCCTACCACACCTACCCAGATGAATTCGCCCTCACATCATTGGGGCATATCCACAGAAGGGTCTTCGTCTTCATGTTCTGCTTTTTGGGGATGATAGTGTTTCCTATGAAGAAAGCTAGGATCCATACCAAACTAGCCATGGTCACCAAGACTCTAATGGAAGGAATTAGCGGGCAGCCTTTTAGCATAATACCTATGATTGTTGCTGAGATATACTGAGCCCTGGAAAACTGTCAACGAAGGGCCAGTCACTTCGAGGGTTGCAACTTACTACTTCAACTCTGGCTTATAGAACATCTCCAAAGGGGTCAATACCATCAAGAGCTTCCACGAAGGCCGTGGAATGATCATGTAGCCTTCCACCATCCCAAAAGAATGAACTATATGCCTAACATGTTCGCTCAACCGGAAGACGCTAAAGGGTTGGTAGAGTTGTTTGGAAATCTGAAAGAAGATAAAGTGTAGTGAATGTTCGAATGGTTCCCCACTGGAGAGTTCATCATCCGCTCTCGGGACGCTCCATTCCTTATACTCATTGGTCTGAGAGGAACTTATCCCTATGTCCCTCTCTGAGTCATAAGGCAGGCAGGGAGGAAGCAGGTCATACCAAAGGTCAAAAAGATGAGTCACTTCAGGGCCGATTTCCAAGACAATGATAGCCCATACAAATGTCAAGCTCAACACATGTGGAATTGCAAAATCATACCGGAAAAAGATTCCATAGAACCTGACAGATACCATGCCGGTTACACCCCATACTATCCGGGTTGGTTAGAAGAAGATCATGGTGGGTTGGGACCAGCCGGGTCCGTTCGAGGTCATAGGATCGTCGACGAAAAAGGCAGAAATACAGGTTAAGTACAACCAATTGCGCAAGAGGATCAGAGAGTGCGAAAGTGAACATCAGGAAATTCAAGAAGCACATCAGAGGTTGATCGAAGAATGGAAAGATATGGCTGTCAGCGCCAACAAGCGACTAGGGTATTTGGAGCGAGGTTTAGTAGAGTTGGAAGGGAAATTCATCCAGAGGATCGAAAACTGCCAGAATGCTGAGGGAAATGAAGGAGGACACTTGGCTAGAGCTTATTTGCTGTTGGGTCTGCGTGAGCCGGTGAAGCTGTTCGATGGAGCTAAAGATGCCGAGTCTGGGGAAGGTCCTTCTGGGACCAAGTAGTCACGAGTCCTTTCGCTTTAAGATGTAATAAGGCCAATGGCCATTAGTGACATTTTTACTTTATGCAATTTTAGTATCATTTTGGGATTCGTCTTATTTTTATCAATAAAATGAGGCATTTAGCATTATAAGTTCTCTAGATCAACTTGTCGCTAGGCCTACCTCGGGCACAACGAGGCACCCAATTTAGGACACGATTTATATTCTTACACTATGTGTTTAAATATTGCAACATTGTTTCTCATAATCCTCACTAACTTATTACCTCTTTGTTTTTACTTTTTGTTTTATTCCCCTCCCCAAAAGGTTAGTTCGTGCGCTCTGGCATCATCATCCTACTCCACAAGATCTAAGGGCCCTCCACCGCTTCCTCCGCCGAGTCTTATCAAAAACAAGAACAAAGCGAAAATGGAAGACTTGGGTGAAAGGGTAGAGACTTCTCAGGGTATTCAGGTTTCCAAGGAAAGTGCCTCCCAGCTTGAACAGAAGTTACTGAAATTTCAGGAAGAATTGGACCAAGTTCGGAACTTGGCAAACTTGTCATTTTCTCTCAATACCCCAGATGTCAACTTTCCCAATGCTCAAAACCCTACACCTCCGCAGGACATCTCGAAACCACAGAAGCAACTCGCTCTCCATCAAAATTGCAACACATGTCACACTTCAAACAACACCCCGCTCCTCATTCCCGAACCACTAAACTCTACAAATGATCACCCCCACCACATCCCCATCTATGTGGAAACCATGCCACAATATACTCAACCTATTTCAAGCACACCGGAGTCTGATGACAAAGACTCTCTCATTAGGAACCTGGCCGCAGAACTCAAGAAGCTGACTAGCCGAGTCCAGGGTGTTGAAGGAAACAAAGGTATCGAAGGGCTGAATTATGAGGACCTTTGCATTCAGCCAGATGTCGAACTTCCCAAGGGGTACAAACCTCCCAAGTTCGAAATGTTTGATGGCACAGGAGATCCTAGGGTCCATTTGAGGACATACTGCGATAAGCTGGTCGGAGTCGGAAGAGATGAAAAGATTCGCATGAAGCTCTTTATGAGAAGTTTGAAAGGTGATGCTCTATCTTGGTACATTAGCCAAGACCTCAAGAAGTGGACAAGCTGGGTAGGAATGGCGTCCGATTTCATGGACAGGTTCAAATTCAACACGGAGAATGCGCCAGATGTATTATACATCCAGAATTTGAAGAAGAAACCCACGGAGACATTCCGCGAGTATGCTACTCGTTAAAGATCAGAAGCTGCTAAGGTCAGGCCGGCCTTAGAAAAAGAACAGATGAACATGTTTTTCGTCCGAGCTCAGGACCCACAATATTATGAGAGATTGACGTTGATTGAAGGCTAGAAATTCTCCGACATCATCAAACTAAGGGAAAGGATCGAGGAAGGCATTAAAAGTGGTATGGTCACTAATTTTGAGGCATTGCAGGCTACCAACAAGGCTCTACAGTCTGGTGGCGCGTCCAAGAAAAAGGATGTGAGTGCCGTGATGGTTGCACAGAGAACAAAATCCCCAATAAAATACCAAATCTACCCAGTATCTCCTCTCACATATCAACCTATCCCTAATTACCAAGCGCCTCCGCCTTCTTACCAAGTTCCACCACCTACTTACCAATCATCTCCATCCCCCACATATCAACCTACCTCACCAAGATATTCACAACCCGTACCCGTCTACCAAGCATATAATGCTCTCTCACTATAAATCACCTCCCACCCGCCAAAACTTCCCTAGACCGCGCCCTAACTTCGATCGTAGATCTCCCAAGCAATACACCGCCATCGCCAAACCAATCGACCAGCTATATAAAAGGCTCAAAGCTGCTGGTTACGTCACCCCAATCCCTACCATAACCCCAGAAAATCCTTCCCAATGGGTCAACCCAAACAAAACCTGTGCATACCATTCCGGCATGAAGGGGAATACCATTGATGAGTGCCGATCTCTAAAGGATAAAATCCATGCTTTAATTGACAATAAGATCATCGTGGGAAAGGAGCCCGCTCCTAATGTTCGTAAAAATCCCTTGCCTGACCACAAGGGTAGAGGCATGCACATGATAGAGGTAGAAGATGATTGGGACCCCAAAGGGTCGATTGGATTAATTGCCGAGGGTGACGAGCCCATGAAACAGACAGTCACACTGAATCCAATTGTAGTCCAGATCCAGCCCTTTGGAGATGCTGAAGTAAATGTGTCCATACCATTCGAGCTTGAAACACTGTCATCCACAAAGACCACAGAGCCAATTGAGGTAGAGTTTGAGTCTCCAAAGGCACCTGCACCATTTGAAGTTGCTGTGTTACCTCCCAAAACGAGGGAGCCCATTCCTGTAGCAGTGTCAGCCATGACGTTGTTCCATACACAGGCCATTCCTTGGGATTACACCGCCAAGGAGAGAAGGAAGGGAAAAACTAGGTCTGGAGAAGCAATTGCAGCACAGGGTATGACCAGAACCGGCAGGATTTATACCCCGGAGCATCTAGTTGAATCAAGTAAGAAGGCCTCTGGACGTCCTATTGAAACTGGTCCCGATGATCTCTGGAGGAAGATACAGGCAAAAGAATACTCGGTCGTTGATCAACTGAATAAAACACCAGCGCAGATCTCCATCCTGGCTTTGCTGCACATAAGAATGCCTTGTTGAAGATACTGAGTGAGGCATATGTACCCAGCAACATAACTGGAGGAGAGATGGCCAACATGATAGGGCAAATATTGGAGAGTCATAAGATCTTTTTCCACGAGGATGAGTTGCCCCCGAGAAGGTTAAGCCACACAAAGCGTTACACATCACTGTGCAATGTGAAGCTATTCATCACCAAGACT
>NW_017672217.1:198659-208670 GCF_001879085.1 Nicotiana attenuata | reverse complement strand
GCATTTTTAATTACATAAATGTTCAAAACTATTCCTCATATTATTTCATGACGATTTAATTCATCATTTATGTTCATATGAGTGTTCAAATATTTTAATTGCATTTTTTATAATTATATTTGCCTGTTTAAGACTATAATTGCATATTTTGCAAAAATAGGCACTGCATATGCGTAACTACATTATCTATACAGAAAATGATTTTTTATATTTTTATAATATTGAATAATTATTTAGATCACCTTCATGCTTGAAAATCATTTTTTATCATTTCATTAGCTGTTTTTAAAATTATTTTAATTAGTAAAATGGGTATTTAAATAACAACCCTATTTTACACGCAGTATCGGACCCCCCCCCCCAATCCCAATTCAATTAAAATCGGCCCAAATCCACCCAGCCCAAACCAATTAAACCTGACCCGAACCAGACCCCCCTTCTAATTCTGGCCGTTGATCTCTGAGATCAATGACCCTCGTTCTTTATTACCATATTAATCTCAAACGACCCCCCCTCTAACCTAGCCCATTTTTCATCACACTTCGCCGCCTTCGTTCCTTCCTCTCTTCAATTCTCTCTCAACTCAACCCCTAACCCTAGCCGCCGCCACCCAAAACCAGCCCTAATATCTTCGATTCCTACTCGATCCATGGATTTCCATGGCCGTTTGAGACTTCTACTTGTCTCCTACTCCTACTGGTTGCTCGTTTTTGTGATTTCATGCAAAGACCTCGAAGAAATCTAGTCCAAATCTTGTTCAAGACTCTCTGAGAGTCTGTCTTTGGTTTGTGAGTGCTTTTCTATCGATGTTTTGCGGTTCAAATCTCTGGTTCAAGACCAGATTTTCTTTACTCTTTCCTTTTTCTTCAAAACCCTAATGTTTAGACTTGAATCTGCCCAGATCTTTGTAGATCTGGAGCGATTCTGGGTTCATCACTGATTTTTCTTTAAGGTTCTCTTATTTCTCTACTGTTAACCAATTTTTAGCACTGTGCTATGTAGGGTTTTTGGTTTCTTTGTTTTTTGGTGTCGGAATCTCTGCATATTTGAAGTGTTTCAAGTTTCCATGGCTGTTTTCTTTAAGGGTCCTCTGATTTTCCTACTGTTAATCAACTTTAGGTATTTTTCAAATTAGGGTTTCTGCTTCGCAAAAGATTTTCTGAAATTCTTATGTTTTGTTTAATCTTTCTCGTGATTATAGTCCTGGCTCAATTGCTCGACTGTTTATTGTTTGATTTCAATATTTTTGTCCGCTATTGTTTGAATAATTGACTGATTAACTAAATTATCTAGGGTATCATCGTTTGCTGAAATAATATACTGATTTCTGCTTGCTTTCCTTAATCCAGAGGTTCCTAATTGGCGTCTCTCGCCTATTTATGGGTGCTTGACCTTTGAATGATCTCTAATTACCTATGGTTGCGTTATTCGTGTGATTGATTGTTTGATTTACGGATTCTAACCCTAATTGATTGATAAACCTACTTCTTGCCTTATTTAAAATTCAATTAGAGTTATTTATGGGTCTAATTCCCCAATTTTCTGCACCTATAAAGTTTGATTGACTATTTGACTGCTTCCCTTACCTTATATACAATATTTACTTGACTTGCCTTATTTACTTACACTATTCGACTCCTATATATACACTCTCATTCTAATTTCTTCACAAGAATGGTATTTTTAAAAAAAAAACATACACAGACAAACTTTCTCTCATCTCTCTTTCTGCTACTTGTGCTCATTGCTTGTCTAGCCGGCTGAAAGCCAAGGCTAGACAGTGGAATTCTGCTCACTTTACTTTCTGCTTTTTCTTCCTTAACATGTATGTTCCTATTTCAATGTCATTCCGAAATTCAAATCTATGTGCTCCGTGTTGAATCCATGTCTCTTTCTGCACTAGTTTAATTGCTTAGGCACTTAATTATTCTTTCCCGTTTGCTGGTGTGATCAGTATGCTTAAGTTTCACCCTCTCTTGTTTAGTGTTTTAATCAGCATGTCTATTCTGCTTAAGTATTCAATATGGTCTTAAACAACTTGTTTACTTTTGTGTCTTCCCTGTCCTGTAACCCCAACTAGTATGGCTACTTTGTGTGAATGAATCTTTGTGGTTCTTCCTGTATTCTTCAGCATGATTGCCTCTGTATCCAGACTTATGTCTCACTGTGTTTAGCTACCATGTTTATTGCGATGCTTAAGTCCTGTGTGTTCTTAAATAGCATTCTTATCACTAAGTATGATTGTAATTTAGACCTTAAATCAGTATTCCTGCCTGCTCTGTGTCTCTATTAACTAACATGACTGCCTTTACTCTTCTTCTTATGTGCTCCTGTTTTAAGTGTCTTGTGTTTCCAACCCCTGCTCCCATTTGTGTAATTGTTTGTACATGTAGAACTGATTGACAAAGTGAAGTTGAAACTGGGCAATGTGATATTTTTGTGAACTGTTGTTTGCTGAACCTTCCTTTCCCTCAAAAGGTTTTCAACATGTTTTTCACTCCTAATTTGTTTCTCCAAACTATTACTACTCCTAAAGATTTTACCTCTTTACTGTTTTTAAAAAAAAATCAACTATGTCAAGCACTCTCACTTTTACTCCTATATTACTTAAGTTCTGCCCCTCCAGTGTGTGCACTGCCTAGGAATCCACGAGACTCCTTCGAACTCTGGCAAACTGGCGCTGGCCTTTCCACACTGCACATAACTACTCTCCTATTTAAAAGGATCTTGGTGTGAGCATTGCCCGGGGTCCCTGAGGCCCTTTGGAACTTTGACGCACCAGGATACCCTTATTGGACATCATGAGACTATGGCATCTGGGATTGTTTTAAGGCCTGGTATTTCCAGGTTCATTTTGCGCCTATTTCACGCTACCTATAGTATAGCTTTTATTCATTATGTAATTCATTTATGGTCTGTAATAATAATCCTTGTAAACAGATATTGGGAAAATTAGTAAAAGGGGAGGGGATTCTTATATGATTTTTGTAAGGGAAATCGGGTAGAAACCATGTCTTTAGATTTACTATGCTTACTTGCATTAGAAATCACACCTCAGGTCTATTATGTTTACTTGAATTATAAATCATGCCTTAGGTTTATTATGTTTTCTTGCGTTAGAAACCATGCTTTTAGGATTGTTTGGCATACTAGAAAATATGTTATAGCCTCATCACCTCATTTGTTACGAAATTCTTCTTCTACATAATCATGATCACCTAGAAATTTTGTTATTAAATTACTGCTATAATCCTGCTTAACAAAAAACGTCCATTCGTTATGTGCATTAGAGATCCTGCTTTAGGACTATTATTGCATTCGCTTTAAAACCATGTCTACATCGCATAAATCAGTAACTATCCTGTTTAAAAGCAATCCCAACACCTAGATATCATGTTCTAGGACTAAATGTATGTAGACCAGCTTCGTAATGTTTAACACCTAAACAAGCATGCCTATAGGACTTAATAAGTTCAAAACTGTTTGTTTTAAATTGGTCCTGATTACATTTTGGACAGCATGTTTATAGGGTATCTCCGCCTAGGCAAGCCTGTAGGTAATTAAAATCTTATAAAAACTAGAAACTATGTTATGCTTTGCTTGTGACTGCCCAGGTTCAACATGTTCTAAAAAATTCAGTAGGCAAACTGAATAGGTCTATATCACTTCGCCTTAACACAATACTGCATATCCTTCGTTTGTCATGCTCACCTAGATATCCTGTTCTAAGGCCTCTCTGAAACATATGAAATTTTCTGTTTGAGACGTGCACTTGCTTGCTTTATTTGCGGAGGTAAAATGTGAGCCTTTTAACTGTTCTATCTTTGGTCCAGTCCTACGTATTTTATTTGTCCCCTAGAATTTTCTCCTATTAATTACTGTAGGAGAGTCTAGATCCACCTTAACTAGAAGTCCTAAATACCTCCGGGACTATATAAGTAAAGGGACAGGTAATGCACGCATAGGTTACATCTTAAGGTTGCTAGAACGCTTTAGGCTATGACCAAGGGGAGGGTAATTGGGTAGTAAAGGATATGATGACCTGTTCGTTAATGCAACGTGTAACCCCTCTAGTTGAGGAAGGCTTACCGGGTATTGTACAGATGTGATCCTATAGGCTAACAAACCTAGGACTTCCCTCACCTTATTTACATATGTTTGCTTAGACTGCTTATCTGCCAAATTTACTTTGTCTTATATGTGTGATTAGACTGCCTATTTGTTAAATGACTCACATAATTTGAGTTTGGCCGGGACCAACCGTTGTGGACCGCGAGGGGTGCCTAACACCTTCCCCTCAAGGTTATTTCGAGCACTTACCCAAGTCTCTGGTAATGCAAGCCGGTTTTATCAGTTATCTGCTCTAGGTGCCCTAACGCACCTTAATCTGTTAGGTGGCGACTCTTCAAATTCAAATACCGAATTCCCAAAAGGAAATGAGTTGTTCCCAATGAATGTCGAAACACGGACTCCGCGAGGAAAAAGGGGGCGCGACAGCATGGCGACTCTGCTGGGAATATTTTAGGCTCTTACCATAATGAACTTGTTTTTGTGAATTAGTCTCAAGAATGCTTTATTTTGTTGATACAACCTTTCCTTTCCACCTTATTTGGATTTAATTGCTTATTTTAAAGCATTTGTGATTTCTTTTATTTCCTGAAATTGACTTGTCTCTTTGTTTTCTTTTTCGTAACTGTATTTCAATTACTTAAATACCGCATTTATCATTTTAATGTGCAGATACTTTACAACATGCTATTTATTGTTGCATAAATCATGCTCAACATCATATTCCACTCGTGCATAATCAATCCTATAGCAACGCTTGAAAACTGTTTGCGCTCTTCTTATATATCACCCTTTTAAATTCGAAAAGGCGTATTTGCGGTAAAACTAGTCGATTAGCGGTGCATTCGATGGTTCCGTGCCTTTCCCCCTCAAGTTGTCCGCTTGAGGGTCCCAGTCTAGACCTCTATAGCAACCTTATTCTGATCAATTGTGCATGCATCATGGTCAAACCTAGACAGGTTAATATGTTGTCAGCATAATAACCCTTCAAGACAAGCCTCACCCAAAAGTCTATCGGGTTTTTCATAATCCCAACAGACACAACCGCGATTGTGTGCATTAATTTGGAGAAGTAAGTGCCAATATGCTAATCATTGTTGTATAAATAGACGAACCTGGAGGGGGAAAGGGCCTAACCATCTTTTGTTTTGCAGAAATGAGGCACGAAGTCCCCCGGTTCGACATGGTCGGTAGCATACCTTCACTTTTGCTAGATTGGTGGAGGGATCTTCCTTCAAGTGACAAAAATCAGGTGAAACGAGTCCTAGGAAATTTGCCTTCTTTGTTGGATCTTCAGCCGAACAAAATGTTGATCGAGGCTGCCACCGTGTTCTGGGACAAAGAAAGGGCTGTGTGCCGCTTCGGAAACATAGAAATGACGACTCTCTTGGACGAAATAGGGGGATTTGCTGGGCTACCTTGGGATAGCCCTGGTTTATTGGCACCAGAAAATCGCACCAGTAGGAGTTTTTTTAAGATGATGGGGTTAAAGAAGAATGATGACTTGGAGTGCCTGAAAAACTCTTACGTACCTTTCAATTTCCTCTATGAGCGATAGGGTCACAGCAGGTCTTACCGTATCTTCGATGATGAATTCTCCATCACCTCCTTAGGTTGGATTCATTGTAGGGTCTTTGTGTTCATTGTGTGTTTCTTGGGAATGCTAGTGTTCCCGATCCAAGGGGACAGAATCCACACCAGGCTGGCCATGGTGGCCAAAACTATGATGGACGGGATCGAGGGGCAGACATATACCATATTCCCTATGATCATTGCAGACATGTACCAGGCCTTGGAACGGTGTCAGAAAGGGTTTAGATTCTTCGAGGGTTGAAATTTGCTGCTGCAAGTTTGGCTACTAGAACATCTCCAAAAGGGTCAATACCGTCAGGAGTTTCCACGAAGACCGTGGAATTATCATATAGCCTTCCACCATCCCAAGAAAATGACATATATTCCGGACATGTTTGCTAAACCAAAGGATGCTATAGGATGGGTGCAGTTTTTCAACAATCTAACTAAGGACCAGGTTCAACGGATGTTTGAATGGTTCCCTACCGACGAGTTCATCATCAGATCCAGAGATGTTTCCCACTTGGTACTGATTGGGTTAAGGGGCATATAGCCTTACGCTCGCCTCAGGGTTATGAGACAGGCAAGCAGGAGACAAGTCATACCGCGAGTCGCTAAGATGAGTCACTTCATAGCCGATTTTCAGGGAGACGCCATCCCATATAAGAATGAAGCACAACACATGTGGAGCTTGAAGATTATCATGGAAAAAGATACCATCGAGCCAGATCGATATCATGCGGGTCATACATACTTTTACCCCTCATGGTTGGACGATAACATAGCAGGGATCTTCGAGCCAAGGGTTGGTCCAGGAAACAGGGTTGTAAACGAAGTTCCCGAAACATAAGTGAAGTACAACAAATTGTGCAAGAGAATTCGTGAGTCTGAAGCAGAGCATATGGAGCAGCATAAGGCCGACATGGAAATGGTCAATGAGTGGAAAGAAAGGGCTGTTAAATCCAGCGAAAGGTTGGAGTATCTGGAGTACAGTCTAATGTAACTGGAAGGGAAAATGAGGAAGAGAGTCACTGATTGCCAAAACGCTGAGGGAAACGAAAGAGGGCATTTGGCAAGGGCATTCTTACTGCTGAACTTGCACGAATTGGGGGAATAGATCGACCAGAGCATCCAGTCTGGAGAGGGTCCTTCTGGGACCAAATAGATTAGGTTTACTTTCTTTCTAAATGTAATAAGGCCAAGTGCCATTAGTGACATTATCTTATCTAGTATCGTTTTGGGTCGTCTATTTTCACATTAATGAAATGAAGCAATTATTGGCACTAAATTTCTCCAAATCTATTTGTCGCTAGGCCTACCTCGGGTACAACGGGGCTCCCAAATTACGACGCGAATTCATATTCCTACAATATGTCTTTAAATAACTGCAAACTTTTCAGAATCATTACTGACTTGGCTACTTTTTGTTTTTCTTTGTTTCTTTTTGATTATTCCCATCCCTCAAAGGTTGGTTCGTGTATACTGGCATCATCTGCTTATCACACAAGATCCAGAGGCCCTCCACCTCCTCATCCTCCTAGTCCACCAAAAGGCAAGGGAAAAGCAAAAATGAAAGATTTGAACGGTGCTAGAAAGGAAAACAACACACAGGTTGAACATGCAGAAACTTCTGATAGTCGGGGTACTCAGGCCCCAAATGAAGCAGTTTCATGGCTCGAACAAAAAATACTGGAACTCCAGGGTGAGCTTGAGCATGTCCGGAATGTGGCAAACCTTTCCTTCTCACTTAGCGTCCCAGACATCGGTCATCCAAAAACTCAGAACCCCGCACCACCTCAAAACACACCGAACAAGCACCCACAAAATCCACCCGTACCTCACCATTATACAACTCCCCCACAAAATAAAACTATCCCACCACAGTACTAGCCAAACACCTACCACACCGCACAAAATGCTCCACCAGTCATTCCTGAACCCCATAATCCCACCAATGATCACCACTATACTCAAATTCTAGGTCACCAAAACAACCCTATATATGTGGAGTCCCTAGCTCACTCCACCCAACCCATCTCCTATGCACCAGAATCTGTTGAGAAGGACATGCTCATTAAGAACCTTGCCCAGGAGCTCAAGAAGTTGACCAGCCGAGTTCAAGGCGTAGAAGGAGGCAAGGGGATAGAAAGTCTGAAATGAAGACCTATGCATACAACCGGATGTAGAATTGCCAGAGGGTTACAAACCTCGCAAGTTTGAGATGTTTGATGGTACAGGTGATCCCAGGGTTCATCTAAGGACCTATTGTACAAGCTTGTCGGGGTCGAAAAAGATGAAAAGATCCAGATGAAGCTTTTTATGAGGAGTCTTACAGGAGATGCCTTGTCTTGGTACATCAGCCAGGATCCTAAGAAATGACCCAACTAGGTGAGTATGGCGTTTGATTTCATGGACCGACTCAGGTTAAACACAAAGAATGCACCAGATGTCTTCTACATTCAGAACCTCAAGAAGAAGCCCACCGAGACTTTCCGCGAGTATGCTACTCGTTGGAGGTCAGAGGCGGCCAAGGTCAGGCCAGCATTGGACGAGGAACAGATCAATAAGTTCTTCGTCAGAGCACAGTATCTGCAGTACTATGAAAGGTTGATGGTCATTGAAAATCATAAGTTCTTTGATATCATCAAACTTGGTGAAAGGATCGAAGAAGGCACAAAGAGCGGGATGGTAACGAACTTTGAGGCATTGCAGGCCACTAATAAAACATTGCAGTCAGGGGTTATATCGAAGAAGAAAGACGTGGGAGCTGTAATGGTCACCCAAGGACCCAAAACTCCAATCGTATACCGAACCTCCCCACTTGCATATCAAGTACCTCCACCTACATATCAACTGTCACCTCCACCTACATATCAACCCTCATCCCCCACATATTGCCAACCAGCTACTGTCACACCTCCTTTTTTACACACCACCGGAGAAGGGGTATAATAAAGGGAGTTTTTCCACTTTAAGTGACAATTCGAAATGGGATTATTTATTTATCAGAGTCGCCACTTGGGATAGTTTATTTGGTGTCCTAAGTCAGCGGTTTATTTCAAATCCCAAATCGAGGAAATTTTCGACTTTCCTTGTGAAGTCTGCGAACCAGAAATTCTGAATAAGGAATTCTGTTAACCCGAGGGAAGGTGTTAGACACCCTCGGATTCCGTGGTTCTAGCACGGTCGCTTAAACTATCACAATTGGCCTATTATCTGATTTTAATACCTATTTTAGCCTATGGTACAATTTTAACTTTATAACCGCTTGTAGTTGATTTAGAGGATTATTCCAAGGTTATTTAAAACGTATCGCAAATCACGCTACATGAAATGCACCCGTGATTCACGACACCTTCTATTTAACCTTGTTGCAATTAGAACCGGGTCACATGAAATGCACCCCCGGATTTATTGGTAGTTTTAATCACATTAAAAATTAACAAAAATCAGCTCTATTGCATACAGGCAGGAATCAAAAACTGAACAGTTCGTATGAACGAAATCAAACGTCAACAGAGCTGAATATTCTAATGAAGGCGTGGTACATAGGCCTCTGAAATGGAATCTTTGAATTCCAAACAACTGAAGAATTCCACATAACCTTTGAATGGCTAAAAGTACAGCAGCAAAGTAAATAGGCACGGGCACTGATATTGAAAACATGAAAATTAGTTGATTCACTCACAAATTGATATACTTATTTGAGTTAGAAAACTAACGTGTAGGTTTGTCACCTACTTTACTTAGCATTCAACTATCAGATTTAACACAGAAGATATAAAACTACAAGATCAAACATGTATTCTTACTTTAAATGCTAAACAATGAACCAAAAGAGATTAAGGAAGAAATAAGCAACCCCAAATCACGTAAAGCTAGCACATCCACAAAATATTAAATACAGTTAATAACCATTGAGATGAAATGACATAATGAACCTGTTGAAGCAGATACTTTGATAAAATCAAAATCGACAGTGAATACACTTTGAGCGACCAGCTCGACACCGTAGAAATCAACCGAAACCACGAACCACGAACGACAAACGACGAATCTCTAAACGCTTTGAACAAATTGAAACTCAACCTCAAATCGGAAACCAAAGAGCAACGATTTCAAATCGAACCTCGGCGGCGCCGGAAAACACTAGGAATTTCATGCTCTACGCTTCTGCTAGATTTTCGCCCACTTCGGATTAGCAGGAGGTGCGAGCGAACGAAATGGTGACAGTGAGTGTGTGTGTGTTTTGGTGTCGCGACTGAAGTAAGGTCGCTGGTTTGATGAGAGGAGGAGTCGAAGTGTGGTCTGGTTCGTCGGTTGTTGAAGAGAGCAGGCGTCAATGGAGGTTTCGAAGCCGAAGGAGAAGGG
>NW_017672217.1:167552-197883 GCF_001879085.1 Nicotiana attenuata | reverse complement strand
TATCCTAGGAGAAAGTTCATCAGACTAGGTTTTCTATCTTAGGGGAAAAATTCATCACACTAAGATTTTGATCCTAGGAGAAAGTTCATCAGACTAGGTCTTCTTTTTTTTTTGGTTATCTTAGGAGAAAAATTCATCAGACCAAGATTTTGATCCTAGAAGAAAATTCATCAGACTAGGTCCATTTTTGTTATCTTAGGAGAAAGATTCATCGGACTAAGATTTTGATCCTAGGAGAAAGTTCATCAGACTAGGTTTTCTATCTTAGGAGAAAAATTCATCAGACTAAGATTTTGATCCTAGGAGAAAATTCATCAGACTAGGTCCCTTTTTTTGTTATCTTAGGAGAAAAATTCATCAGACTAAGATTTCTATCCTAGGAGAAAGTTCATCATACTAGGTCTTCTATCTTAGGAGAAAGATTCATCAGACTAAGATTTTGATCCTAGGAGAAAATTCATCAGACTAAGATTTTGATCCTAGGAGAAAATTCATCAGACTAGGTTTCTTATCTTAGGAGAAAGATTCATCAGACTAAGATTTCTATCCTAGGAGAAAGTTCATCAGACTAGGTTTTCTGTCTTAGGAGAAAAATTCATCAGACTAAGATTTTGATCCTAGGAGAAAATTCATCAGACTAGGTCCCTTTTTTTTGTTATCTTAGGAGAAAAATTCATCAGACTAAGATTTCTATCCTAGGAGAAAATTTATCAGACTAGGTCTTCTATCTTAGGAGAAAAATTCATCAGGCTAAGATTTTTGTCACGACCCAAAATCCACTACGGGTCATGATGGCGCCGGATTAAATTCTCTTTTAATACCTTTGAAAATCTAGGATTCTTCCTTCCATTTTTCATAATTAAAAATAATTTCTACTTCAATTCGAATTAAGTAATAACTATTAGTACACATCTCTGAAAAACCATCCCAGAACCCGGTGTCACAAGTGCATGAGCATCTACTGATAAGGAAATAAAATACAATATCTGTCCGAAATACAGTGGACAGGAATTAAATACCATAAGCTGAAAGAAACTACACTAGCTGCGGGTCGCCTCAAATAATACAGCTCACCTAGTCCCAGAATCATCCGCGCTGCTACGCCTAGTAGGCCACTGGAGTTACTTATACCTGTGCAACAAAAATGCACAGNATATATATATATATATATCATGCGCAAATCATGCCGAGGTCGACGGCCCTCTCCAACAGAAATGTAAAGTCGAACGGCCCGAACCATAGATGCATCTATTTAATCTGCCGAGGCGTTCGGCCCGTTCCATAAATAAACACATACCCTGCTCGCGAATCATGCGTGCGACGCAGGTACACCTATAGATACATGCTCAATCAGTCAATTAGGAACTTATCGGGGATATTTATCCAAATAAGACAATTTCTCTTTTTAGCAATTCAGGAAATATGAGGTTTAATCTCTTTTTAAATTCATTTACTAATCAGAGGTGATTTAAGCAATTCAAGTTATCAAGGGGTTCATAAATAATCCAAGTGTAACATGCTTTTTGGGTCCTAACTACCCGGACAATAGCACAATAGTAGCTACGCACGGACTCTCGTCACCTCGTGCGTACGTAGCCCCCACAGATAGGAGCACATAATCAATTATTTCACCTATGGGGACAATTCCCTCTTATAACGTTAGAAAGGAGACTCACCTCGCTCCGAAGACTCATAACCGGCATTCTACATTCCTCCGAAGACTTGCACCAACGCACAATGCTCCAAAACTAGCCAATGATTATACAATTCCATTAATATATGCTCAATTAAACTTTACAACCCAATTTGTAACAATTCCTAACCCCGAACTAAAAGTTGACCAAAACGCCCTCGGGCCCACGTGCCCGGAATCCGAAATTTTTTGAAGATAAAGATTACCCATGACCCTGTGAACTCAAATATACAATTTACTTCCTAATTCCATGCTCAAATTCGAGGTAAAATCCAATTTATCAAGTCTCTAGGTTTTCTTCTAAAAATCCTAACTTGCCCACAATGCTTATGTCTAATTCCATGATATAATCTTGTATTTAACTTGGAAATGAGTAGGAGTATTTTACCTTAACATAGATGACGAAATCCCTCTTTGAAGCTCTCCAAAAATCGCCCCAAGCCATGAAAAATGGGTGAAATGAACCAAAACCCCGATTTAAAACAAGTCTTCTGCCTCCAGTGATTTCCGCTTCTGCGAAATTATTTCTGCTTATGCGATTCCGCTTATGCGGTCAAACGCCGCTTCTGCGGCTCTTTCCCTAGCCGCCCAGCTTCCGCTTCTGCGCTTCCTATTTCGCAGGTGCGGTCCCGCATCAGCGGCTTCCTGACCGCATCTGCGGTCCTAGCTTTTCCTCCAAAAATCTGCATCTGCGGTATTCCTGGCCGCTTCTGTGGTCCCTTTCCCGCAGAAGCGGAAATACCAGCAACCAGCAACCTTTGCCTTTCAAAAATTCTATTTTTGATCCGTTAACCACCCGGAATCCACCCGAGGCCCCCGGGACCTCAACCAAGCCTACCAACCAATCCCAAAACACATTACGGACCTGCTCGAGTCCTCAAATCATTTCAAACAACGCTAAAACCATGAATTATACCCTGATTCAAGCTTTATGAACTTTAGAACTTCAAACTTCTATTTCCGATGTTTAAACCTATCAAATCACGTCCGATTGACCTCAAATTTTGCGCACAAGTCATATTTGATATTACAAACCTACTCCAACTTTCGGAATCGGATTCCGACCCCGATATCAAAAAGTCCACCTCTGGTCAAACTTCTCAAAAACCTTCTAATTTCTATCTTTAGCCAAATGGCTCCAAAATGACCTACGGACCTCCGAATTCACTTCCGACCGCCCCCCCTTCCCAACTCGAAAATCAACATACAGAGCTATCCGCAGTCTCGGAACCCCAAACGGACATCGATAACACTGAGATGCACTTCAAGCCAAACTTATGAAATTCCTTCTAAAATGCTAACTTCCACAATAGGCGCCAAAACGCTCCCGGGTTATCCAAAACCCAAACCGGGCATACGCCCAAGTCCGAAATCATCATACGAACCTGCTGGAACCTTTAGATCCTGATTCCGAGATTGTTTACTCAAAAAATCCAATCTTAGTTCATTCTTTCAACTTTAAGCTTCTGAAATGAGAATTCTCTTTCCAAATCAACACTGAACTTTCCGGAGCTTAATTCCGGCAATGCGTACAAGTCATGATACCTGAAATGAAGCTGTTCACGACCTCCGATTGCTGAACGGAGCGCTAGGACTCAAAACGACCGATCGGGTCGTTACAATTTTGATCCTAGGAGAAAATTCATCAAACTAGGTCCATTTTTTTTGTTAAATTAGGAGAAAGATTCATTAGACTAAGATTTCTATCCTAGGAGAAAGTTCATTAGACTAGGTTTTCTATCTTAGGAGAAAGATTCATCAGACTAAGATTTTGATCCTAGGAGAAAGTTCATCAGACTAGGTTTTCTATCTTAGGCGAAAAATTCATCAGACTAAGATTTTGATCCTAGGAGAAAGTTCATCAGACTAGGTCTTCTATCTTAGGAGAAAGATTCATCAGACTAACATTTTGATCATAGGAGAAAGTTCATTAGACTAGGTCTTCTATTTTTGGTATCTTAGGAGAAAGATTCATCAGACTAAGATTTTTATCCTAGGAGAAAATTCATCAGACTAGGTTTTCTATCTTAGCAGAAAGATTCATCAGGCTAAGATGTTTATCCTAGGAGAAGGTTCATCAGACTAGGTATTCTATCTTTGGAGAAAGATTCATCAGACTAAGATTTTGATCCTAGGAGAAAGTTCATCAAACTAGGTCTTCTATCTTAGGAAAAGATTAATCAGACTAAGATTTTGATCCTAGGAGAAAGTTCATCAGATAAGGTTTTCTATTTGGAGGAAAATCCATCAGACCAGGACTTTTTATCCTAGGAGGAAAAATGTAAAAATCAATGGCAAGATTTTATGCACAATAACAAGATAAATAGAAGGCAAAAATTTTAGAAACTTCCCTTTGTCAGCTCTTCTCTTCTTTTCCTTTTTTTTCATTCATTTTTTTTCTCTTATTTCTATTTTTTTTCCTTTTTCTCTTTTCTTTTCCTTTTTTTTTGAACCACATTCCTTGCACTGCTCCGTTCTTGTTGCAAACAAAGAAAATTTTGTCAATTTTGAAAGTGGTGGTCGGTTTGTGGCATTGAGTCTTGGGTAGCTTGGCTTCTGCTCGATCAGCTTGAGTCGGTCTCAAAAGACTTTTGTTCTGCACCAACTCTGACTGTTTCACACCAGTACCATTTGTATTTGCAGCTCAAACAGCCTTATCCCAATTGGAGATCTTTGCTTAGGTGACCTTTTCCGATAACTTGAATGACTTCCTACTTTTGAGCAATTTATCTGTCAGAGAGAATCATCAGTTATCTTTGCTTGCACCAAGTAGGCTGACAAGAGTCTTTAGGGGAGCCTTTGCATGAATCCTCAAGGCATGTTGACTGTAACAACTGAGTGTTGGTCAAATTTACTTTATGCAACTAAAAAGCTGGTAGCGGATTATCTTACTTGTTTCGACAAAGACTGACTCAGAGTGAAGGACACAATGATGCAAAGAAACGTATATTAACAAGAAATGCCCCCTGTCGGAAGGACAGAAGGAAGATTTTTTTTTAATAACTAGCCTTAATGGTCATGACATGCATTTTGGACTCAACGGCCTGATCTATCAAACTAATCCAATCTTCCTTTTTTCCATTCTTATGACCTTTGAAGTCGGGCTTGTTCGTGCCAATCCTTTGCATCAGTTTCACGACTCACTTTCAACTAGTGGTGCCCCGAGGGGTTTTCACCAACAAGTCTCTCTTATTTATTTTCTCTACTTACCGTCGCCTTACAGTGCCTGTGAAGGTTTTCACTAGTAAGACTCTCTCATTTTTTTCTTTTTCTTTTCTCTCCCCTTATTTTGTGAGCAACTTGACAATGTTCTATGTCGCGTGACAACTGTTGCTCATTGCATGCGTCCCTTGGCATTCTTGAAGGTTGATCAGGAGGTCTTTATTTTGAAGGTTTTTGGACAGGGTTGGAAAGAAGGGTCGGCATGAAGGCTCAAAGTAGACTCAAAATGAGGGGTTGTGGACATACAACTCTTGGAATCGACTCTTTCAAAAGTGAAATAAAATCTTTGCCCCAGTTTCAGATACCGGGGATATTTTTGGATTTTTTTTTCTTTTTCTAAATTCTTATTTGGTTGGACCGAACCGTGAGGCTGCCTACGTATCCTTTTTTTCTAAAGGAATCAGGTCTAATGTAGTTCAAACATCTGACCTAACTAATTCTTTTTTCATCTTCTTTCTGTTTCTCTTTTTCTATTTTTTTTGTTGTTTTCAAAACAAGTTGCCCCAACTTCTATTTTCTGGGGGGCATAGACCTTTGCCAGTTCTTTTCTTCTTCATTTTCTTTTTCGCTTGAACTTTCTAAGACTTGCCCCAGTTTTTACGCTTGGGACATGGACTTTTTTTCTTTTTCTTTTTTTTCATCATTTTTTTTTGTTTTTTTTCACTCTTGACTCTAAACTTGATTCCAATAGAGGGTGGTCAAAGAAAATAACACAGGCTCAAAAGGGGTAGCGAAGGATATAAAGTGTTTGGATAGCAGAAAAAGGGCTTCCCACCCTCGGGAAAGCCAAACATAGTATCCTTTCGCAATCACAACATTGATGAACATGCTTGTCTTCTTGGTGTGTCGTGGTCACAAGACACTTTCCATCCATTAACGTCAAACTTTCCAACAATCTTCAATTGGTTCTTCCTCAAGCCCGATCTTCACAATGATTCGAAGGTGACTTTTACTCAACCTTAATTCCCAAGTATTTCAACTCTTTATTCATCCTCAAAAGTGCTTCTTTTTTTTTTCCGTTATCCAATTCCAGATTAAACTAGTTTCTAAGATCTGGCCAAAATTTCAACATGCATATCATGTTATTAGAACTAGCGCGAAAAGAACTAGGAATAGAATGACACGAAAGGACAAACTGTATTTTATTGAATAAGGATGGAAGGGTTTGACAAGCAACCTAAGATCCGAGTTACAAACCTAAAATAACCCGGATAATGAAAATAACAACAAAACAGACAGACATGACTCATACAAACAGAATAAAAAGATAGAAGGGTTTGACTCAATAAAACAAATAAATCTGGATCACAACCCTGAAATAACCCAGATAACAGAAAAAACATCAAAACAAGCTACCAAAATTCCTTCCTAAGTGAGGAGGGAATGACTTTTCAATTGCTAAGCTTGACATTTAACCACAAATTTGCTCATCAGAATCATCATGGCCTTCTCCAATTTCAGTCGGCAAGTTCCCGAGAGGATTCTCATACTCCATGTCACCAGGCATCATCTCCACAAAGTGTGCGACATCATGTGCAGGTAAAGGATTCTGCGTGATATTCTGGGTGTCACCGTCTTGGAGAACAATCAGTTTTTCCTGGATCATCCTTTCTATTTCTCTTTTCAAATCCCGATAACTTTCAACATCGTGCCCCGGGGCATCAGAATGGTATTCACACCTTTTAGAAGGATCAAAGCTTCTTGCACGTGGGTCCACACGATTTGGGGAAATGGGTGCAATCATGCCATAATGCTTTAACTTCTCAAATAAGCTTGCATAGGACTCTCCTATTAGTGTAAAATTATCTTTCAACTTTTGTTCCCTTCTATACCCCTGGCTTGGATGTGGGTTATAAGGCACTTGAAAATTTTGTGCAGGCTGGTGGAGGTATTGTGATGCTCGTGCTCGCCTTCTTGGGTGTTTTGGTGGCTGGCCAACATACTCAGGGGGAGCAACAGAGTATTGTGTGTTCTGAGGTGGATAGTAATGCTCAGGGGAGTCATGGGAAACCTGATAATGCTGTGCATACCTTCGAGGTGTTCTCCTGGGACCTCTTCTTGACCCTGTTGTCATCATGATTTCTTCATCCTTCTCATTTATGTCACTAAAACTATCAGATTCCACCTGGACAGCCTGAATTGTGGCTTTAGGAACTGCTTGACTTATAATTTTGCCTGTCTTAAGACCATTCTCTACCATTTCTCCCATTTTTATTGCTTCCGAGAAGAATTTGCCAACTGCGGACATCATGTTTTGAAAGTAATCTGGCTCTTGCGCTTGAAGGAAGACAGTGATTAGCTCATGGTCATCCATGGGTGGCTTAACTCGAGCTGCTTGCTCTCCCCATTTAATGGCATATTCCTTGAAACTTTCACTTGGTTTCTTCTTCAGGTTTGAAAGGGAATTGCGGTCTGGGGCAATGTCAATGTTGTATTGGAACTGTTTGACAAAGGCCTGAGCCATGTCATCCCAGACATGCCAGTAGGAGGTATTTTGATCCATAAACCATTCGGAGGCTGCTCCCGTAAGGCTTTCCCCAAAATAAGCCATCAATAATTTTTCATTTCTTCCCGCACCTCTCAGTTGATTGCAATACCTTTTCAGGTGGGCTATGGGGTCTCCATGTCCATCATACTTTTCAAATTTGGGAGTCTTGAAACCAGGCGGCAAGTGGACATCGGGGAACATACATAGATCCTTGAAGGCAATACTCTTCTGACCTGCCAACCCTTGCATGTTTTTCAACCGTTGTTCTAAGCTTTTCATTCTTTGGGTCATTTCTTCCTGTGCCATCTTTCGGGCAGGCTTCTCAATGCTTGCAGGAAGATCAAACAAGTACGAGTGGTACTCAGGAGAGTGCTACTGCTCTTGTTGGGTAGCAAATTGTGACTCATGACAAGGCTGTCCTTGGCCGTTGGCCCATGCTTGACACATTTTGGTCATTTGCTGTTTCAGTATTCTATTTTCCTCAACCACAGTAGACTCTTGTTGAACCCTCTGACCCTGAGTCGCTTGAGCACTTGTAACAACTTCGATGTCAGTTATCATTTTCCTTGGATCTTGTGTTTCCAGCTTACCACAAACCGACCACCTCAATTTTCTTCACAATTCAAAACAAAACATGTTAGAATGGACTCAATCGGTCCTTATTATTATCATTCTTCCTCTTTTCTTTTTCACCTTCTTTTTTCCTTTTTGTTTTTTTTTTAAAATCATTTGATCGAACCTGATGTGGGTTGCTTACGTATCATGTGAGAACATGAATCAGATCTTGCGTAGTTCGGGAAGATCAGGAATAAAGCAAATAAACTAACTCTTTTTTTTATGGATTTTGAATTTTTTTCGAAAGAAAGACTAATATAAAGAAGAAAGAAAATATTTTTTGTTACTATTAATTTGGAATTTCGAAAGAAAAACTTCTAAAGAAGAAAGAAAATATTTTTGGATTTTGGACTTTTATTTTTGAATTTATGAAATAAATACTCTAAAGGAAAGAGAAAATATTTTTGAATCTTGAATTTTCTTTTGAATTTTTTGAAAGAAGAACGAAAATATTTTTGGATTTTAAGAAGAAATTAAAAGAAAATATTTTTGTATTTTTTAAAAAATTGGGTCTAAAAGAAAGACTTTCTAAAGAAGCAAGTAAATGAAAATATTTTTGGATTTTTGTTGAAAATGATGGGCCGGAACCGATGAGGTTTGCCTACGTATCTCACATCCGGTGAGAATTAGACCCGCGTAGTTCGCCAGTTTTGACGGAACAGGAAAAACATGACTTATTTTGAAATGACTTTTCTTTTTCTATTTTTTTCAAAATTTCGGCGGAGTTTCAGGATATTTCAAATACCTACATCTCACTCTCTTTTCATTTTTCTTCTTTCTCTTTTTTTTTGATTTTCTTTTTCTTTTTTTTTTTGTTTTCATTTTCTTTCCCTATTCTAAAAGCCAGTCAACATGCAAGCCGAAACAGACAGATACGCAAGTAGCACGTAAGATGCATCAAGATGGTCTTTTATTTGGGTACACCTGTACTAGACAGACCCAACCCCTGTATTGAGTCTCCTAAGTCAAATGCACGTGACGCAAACAAAACGTTCCTACTAGGGATCCGGCATGAGGCTTTATTATACTAGGTTTAAAAACCTGGGTTTATTGTTCTAGACCTGGCTTACCCGAGCGGACAATTCGGGCCGAGAGGGGGCAGCGTACCGGGAATACAGTAGCTTCACCGGCTTTGCAACTTGTCCGAACCTCGTTCAAAATGGGATAAGACTCTACACAGAAGAGAAGTCACACGAAGTGCACCCTTCTCCATGATTTAGAAGACTCAAAGAGAGGGAGGAATGGTTTCGTAGCAGTTTATATATACAATTCAACAAATATCAAAACGGAAAAGCATTTAGCACATTGGGCATGAAACATGTAGGAAAATCAGATAATAAATAAAGCCAATCGCAACAGCTATTCTAAGCTCGAATTCTTGAACCCTGAAGCGAAATTCTGGGTTCGTTTTCCCCAGCTGAGTCGCTAGAGCTATCACACCTCCTTTTTACACACCCGGAGGGTATATAAGGGGTATAATAAAGGGAGTTTTTCCACTTTAAGTGACAATTCGAAATGGGAATATTTATTTATCAGAGTCGCCACTTGGGATAGTTTATTTGGTGTCCCAAGTCACCGGTTTATTTCAAATCCCAAATCGAGGAAATTTTCGACTTTCCTTGTGAAGTCTGCGAACCAGAAATTCTGAATAAGGAATTCTGTTAACCCGAGGGAAGGTGTTAGACACCCTCGGATTCCGTGGTTCTAGCACGGTCGCTTAAACTATCACAATTGGCCTATTATCTGATATTAATACCTGTTTTAGCCTATGGTACAGTTTTAACTTTATAACCGCTTGTAGTTGATTTAGAGGAGTATTCCAAGGTTATTTAAAACGTATCGCAAATCATGCTACATGAAATGCACCCGTGATTCACGACACCTTCTATTTAACCTTGTTGCAATTAGAACTGGGTCACATGAAATGCACCCCCGGATTTATTGCTAGTTTTAATCACATTCAAAATTAACAAAAATCAGCTCTATTGCATACAGACAGGAATCAAAAACTGAACAGTTCGTATGAACGGAATCAAACGTCAACAGAGCTGAATATTCTAATGAAGGCGTGGTACATAGGCCTCTAAAATGGAATCTTTGAATTCCAAACAACTGAAGAATTCCACATAACCTTTGAATGGCTAAAAGTACAGCAGCAAAGTAAATAGGCATGGGCACTGATATTCAAAACATGAAAATAAGTTGATTCACTCACAAATTGATATACTTATTTGAGTTGAAAACTAAACGTGAGGTTTGTCACCTACTTTACTTAGTATTCAACTATCAGATTTAACACAGAAGATATAAAACTACAAGATCAAACATGTATTCTTACTTTAAGTGCTAAACAATGAACCAAAAGAGATTAAGGAAGAAATAAGCAACCCCAAATCACGTAAAGCTAGCACATCCACAAAATATTAAATACAGTTAATAACCATTGAGATGAAATGACATAATGAACCTGTTGAAGCAGATACTTTGATAAAATCAAAATCGACAGTGAATACACTTTGAGCGACCAGCTCGACACCGTAGAAATCAACCGAAACCACGAACCACGAACGGCAAACAACGAATCTATAAACGCTTTGAACAAATTGAAACTCAACCTCAAATCGGAAACCAAAGAGCAACGATTTCAAATCGAACCTCGGCGGCGCCGGAAAACTCTAGTAATTTTATGCTCTACGCTTCTGCTAGATTTTCGCCCACTTCGGATTAGCAGCAGGTGCGAGCGAACGAAATGGTGACAGTGAGTGTGTGTGTGTTTTGGTGTCGCGACTGAAGTAAGGTTGCTGGTTTGATGAGAGGAGGAGTCGAAGTGTGGTCTGGTTCGTCGGTTGTTGAAGAGAGCAGGCGTCAATGGAGGTTTCGAAGCCGAAGGAGAAGGGCAGGGGCTGCTGGAATTTTTGGAGTTGTTGCTGCTTTTTAATCTTGAACAAAAGAATGGCAGAGAGGAGGGGAGGAGGGCGGCTGCTACTGGTAGGAGATGGGTCGTCGTTGGTATGGTTAAGATCCCTCCATGGCTGCTTCTTGGAGAAGAAGATGAGTCGATGGGGGGTAAGGGTCGTGATTTTTGCAGATTTTTTGGGGCCTTTTTTTTGGTGTATCTGGTGTCTTATGGTGTGCTATTGTTCTCTTGGATCAGAGATGACGAGGGGTTCTAAAATGGGGTGCGATTGATTCCTCCTTCATGAGTGTGTGCGGCGGATTTGTTTTTTAGGGTGTTTTAGGCGTGTTTTGGTGTATAGGGTCTATGTATATTTAGGTTTTAGGTACTATTATATAGGGGTAGGGATTAGGTTAGGGGTATGGGCCTAGGGATTATGGGCTAGGGAATTGGTCCAAAGACTAAAAAAATGGACTACAAGATTTATAAATACGGGATAAACCAACCTAAAACTAATTCCTCCTTCTAAAGTTATGTACAATTATAATATAAAAAATATAAAACTAATTTTAATTAATTGAACTAAACTATAAAACATAAAACTATTTTTTTGTGTTTTTAAGATTATATAAAAATAAAGATAAGGCACTATTTTGTATATCATTTATTTAAATTTACGAAAGATACGTAAACTAAAATATTTTTTTAAGTAATTTTCATTTTCTTGTGATGAAATAAAGTAAAAGAGTCAAAATTACTTAAAATATCTATATTATGCCTAAATTAAATATTTACGTGCTAAAATATGAAATTTCGGGGAGGGTCAAAAATCACATATCTACAGCTACTACCTATCATACCTATAATTCCCAACCATCTCACTTTCAGTCACCTCCAACTCGTCAAAACTACCCAAGACCGCGACCTAATTTTGACCGCAGACCACCCAAACAGTACACTACCATTGCTGAACCCATCGACCACCTGTATGAAAGATTGAAGGCTACTGGTTACGTCACTCCCATCCCTGCTGTGGCCACGGAGAACTCATCCCAATGAGTTAACCCAAATAAAACTTTTGCATACCATTTGGGCATGAAAGGGCACACCATCGACGGATGTCGCACATTGAAGGACAAAATCCAGGCTTTGATTGATAACAAAATCATCCAAGAAAAGGAGGCTATGCCTAATGTCCGCAATAAACCCCTCCCAGATCACAGGGGTGAAGGTGTCAATGTGATAGCGATGGATGAAGAATGGGATCCAAAGGGATCAATCTGACTTATCAAAGAGGGTAACAATCCCAAGAAACCCGCAGTCACCCTCAACCCCATTATAGTGCAGGTGCAGCCGCTAGTGGAGGTCTAGGTAACGCCATCAGTCCCATTTGAAGTTGAGGTAGCACCCCCTGTAGTTGCATCTATTCTATTTGAGGTGAAAGTAGCCACATCATTTACAGTGATAGTATCAACCACACCGCCTTTTAGCACCGAGGCTGTACCGTGGGATTATGTGGTCGAAGCTAGAAGAAAAGGAAAAACCAAGATAGGAGAATCTGGTGCCGCACAAGGGATGACTAGGACTGGAAGGGTCTATACACCGGAGCATTTGGGAGAGTCCAGCAAACAAGCCTCTAACAGACCTCCCGTTATTAAAACAGGTCGAGATGACCTCTGGAGGAAAATACAAGCAAGAGAGTATTCAGTCATCGATCATCTGAACAAGACCCCTGCTCAAATATCTATCCTCTGGCTGCTACAGAATTCAAAAGAACACAGGAACACTCTGATGAAAGTGTTGAACGAAGCATATGTGCCCAATAACATCACCACTGGAGAAATAGCTAACATGGTGGGACAAGTATTGGAAAGTCACAAAATCACTTTCCACGAGGATGAGTTGCCGCTATAGGGTTTGAATCATAATAGGGCACTGCATATCACAGTGCAATGCGAAGACTACTTCATTACCAGGGTCCTGATTGATGGAGGATCTAGTCTCAATATATGCCCATTGACAACACTAAAGAGGTTGGACAAAGGACTATACGAGATATGAGTAGGGACCATGAACGTGAAGGCATTTAATGGGTCTCAGAGAGCTTCCATCGGGGAAATTAATCTCTTTCTGCAAATGGGGCCTACGTGGTTTGATGTCTAGTTTCAGGTGCTGGACATATCTGCATATTACAATCATCTGTTGGGACGCCCATGGATACACGCTGCTGGGGCTGTGGCATCAACTTTGCATTAGGCAGTAAAGTTTGAGTGGAACCATCAGGAGGTGATTATCCATGGAGACGGGAGCAACCCTATTTACACCAGTCAGACTATTCCGATGGTCGAGAATAGGAGAAAGCTAGGCGGAGAAACTTATCATCACATCGAGCAGGTCAATGCAATCGACAAAGATAAGTGGTGTGATGGCAAGATAGCAAGCATGATGAACTGAGGAGGGTATGAGCCTGGCAAGGGTCTTGGTAAAAATCTTCAGGGCATCACCAAGCCAATACAGCCAAAGCACCATGGTACCACTTTTGGGCTGGGATATCAATACACCTGGCAAGAATACAATGACTGGTCACCACCATGGCGAGGTCCGTACTATCCACTGGAGCAGCCTATACCGCACTTGAATCAGACCTTCCAACAGGCCGACATCATATGGGGATCAGAGGAGGAAGAAGCACTGGCAGCCTTAAGGAACCTGTTCTTGAAGGATGATGACCTGGACTGTTGTGTGATTGTTGAGGAGGAGGGGGAGGAAGGCCCTACCATCCGAGCTGTGGAGAGAGGATCATTCCTCAAAAATTGGTCTGTCATACCATTCAGGGCCCGACGAGTCCTAGAGTAGCGAGGCTGAACAACATTGTTTTGTTTATTTTCTAAGAAAAATGATTTCATAATATTTCCAATGTTCCGAAATGTTGTTTAAATTATTGAGAATGACTTTTATGCTTCAATGAATCAATATTTATTATTACCATTTTTTCTCTCATATCTTTATCTATACAGCATTACCATTTCCTGTCTCGATGAACCAACAACTGTGATATGTAATGAGACGACGCAACAAAAGGATAGTGATTCGGAGGAAGAAGATGTCAGAGCCGAGGAAATTGTAAGAGAAGTAGAAGACTATGAGAACAAACCTAAGTCCAATCTGGATGAAACAAAAATAATCAACTTGGGAGACTCTGAAACTTTCAAGGAAACCCGCATCAGCATCCACTTGTCGCCATCAGAAAAAGAAGAGTACACACAGTTCTTGAAAGGGTATAAGGACCTCATTGCATGGTCATACAATGATATGACCGGGTTAAGTACAACCATTGTGGCTCACAAGTTGCCCACAAACCCAGCATGTCCAACAGTGAAGCAGAAACTCAGGAAATTCAAGCCTGACATGAGTCTGAAAATTAAGGAAGAGGTTACTAAGAAAATCAAGGCCAAGGTCCTCAGGGTGGTTGAATACCCAACTTGGCTAGCCAACGTCGTGCCAGTTCCAAAGAAGTATGGGAAGGTCATGGTCTGTGTTGATTATCGGGATCTCAACAGGGCCAGCCCAAAGGATAATTTCCCGCTTCCAAACATACACATCCTAATCGACAAATGTGCCAAGAATGAACTCCAGTCGTTTGTGGATTGTTTTGCTGGTTACCACTAGATCTGGATGGACGAAGAGGACGCTGAGAAAACGACTTTCATTACACCATGGGGAGTATACTATTATAAGATGATGCCATTCGATCTAAAGAATGCTGGGCCCACCTACATGAGGGCTATGACTACCATTTTTCATGACATGATACATAAGGAGATCGAGGTATATGTGGACGACATCATCATCAAATCCAAGAAAGCCACAGATCATATAGCCGATTTGAGGAAGTTTTTCAACAGACTACGGAAATACAACTTGAAACTAAACCCTGCAAAATATGCTTTTGGGGTTCCTGCCGAAAAGTTACTTGGGTTCATTGTCAGCCGCTGGGGCAGTACGACGAGACAGAGAGAAAGGAACAAGCTATCTATTACCTAAGTAAGAAGTTCACTCCATATGAAGCGCGGTACTCTCTATTAGAACATACCTGCTGCGCTCTGACTTGGATAACTCAGAAGCTGAGGCATTACTTCTGTGCCCACACAAAATACCTCATATAACGGATGGATCCCTTGAAATATATCTTTCAGAAACCCATGTCCACTGGCAAGCTGGCTAAGTGGAAAATCCTATTGAGTGAGTTCGACATTGTTTATGTGACTCAGAAAGCAGTCAATGGACAGGCACTGGCAGATCATCTTGCTGAGAATCCCGTGGGAGGAGAATACGAACCCCTGAAAACGTATTTTCCCGATGAAGAAGTGCTATTCATAAGAGATGACATTGTTGAATCCTACGACGGTTGGAGAGTGTTCATTGATGGAGCGGCCAATTTCAAGGGAGTCGGCATTGGAGCCGTCTTGGTATAGGAAACTGGCCAGCATTATTCGATATATGCTAAATTCAGATTTCCCTGCACCAACAACATGGCAGAGTATGAAGCCTGCATACTGGGGCTTAACATGGCCATCGACATGAATATTCGGAGCTGCTGGTAATCGGTGATTCAGATTTGCTTGTGCACCAGGTACAAGGAGAATGGGCCACCATGAATTCCAAGATACTGCCATATCTGCACCATGTGCAGGAATTGACAAAAGAGGTTCACGAAGATAGAGTTTCGGCATGTTCCCGGGATTCAGAATGAGTTTGCCAATGCATTGACCACTTTGTCATCCATGATACAGCATCCTGACAAGAAATTCGCCGATCCCATCCCAGTAAGGATCCATAGCTAACCGGCGTATTGTGCCCATGTTGAAGAAGAAACAGACGGAAAGCCTTGGTTTCACGATATCAAAGATTATTTTGCAAAAGGAGAATATCCAGAACATGCAAATCATACTCAGAAACGTACGCTTTGGAGGTTGTCCAATAATTTCTTCCACAGCGGAGGAACCTTGTATAGAAGAACTCCTGATTTGGGATTGCTAAGGTGTGTCGACGCAAAAGTAGCTTCTAAGCTAATTGAGGAGATACATGCTGGGACCTGCGACCCGCATATGAATGGCTTTGTCTTGGCCAACAAGATACTTAAAGCTGGTTCTTTCTGGAAGACCATGGAGACAGATTGCGTCCAGTATGTCCGAAAATGCTACCAATGTCATGTACATGACGATATGATAAAAGTGCCGCCAAATGAGCTCACTGCAACAAGCTCGCCTTGGCCATTCAGCGCTTGGGGAATGCATGTCATTGGTCCAATCGAGCCCACCGCCTCAAATGGGCATCGGTTCATCTTGGTAGCTATTGATTACTTCACCAAATGGGTCGAAGCAGCATCTTACAAGGCAGTAACTAAGAAGTCGTAGCAGATTTTGTCCACGACCGGATTGTTTGCCGATTTGGAGTTCCAGAATCAATCATCACTAACAATGCCTCCAATCTCAACAGTGATCTGATGAAGACCATGTGTGAGACTTTCAAAATCAAGCACAAGAATTCCACAGCCTATAGACCTCAGATGAATGGAGCTGTAGAAGCCGCTAACAAGAATATCAAGAAGATACTAAGAAAGATGGTAGAAAATCACAAGCAATGGCACGAGAAGCTGCCATTCGCTTTATTGGGATATTGTACCACAGTCTGCACATCAACCGGGGCAACTCCCTACTTATTGGTTTATGGTACTAAAGCTGTTATTCCCACTGAAGTGGAGATCCCTTCTTTGAGAATCATACAAGAAGCTGAGCTCAGTGACGCATAATGGATAAGGAGTCATTATGAGGAGCTAGCCCTCATAGACAGAAAAAGGATGAATGTTGTGTGTGTCATGGGCAACTCTATCAGAACACATGTCGAGAGCCTTCAACATACTAGTCAAACAGAGGCAGTTCACACCGGGGCAGCTGGTGTTGAAGAAGATCTTCCCGCATCAAGATGAAGCCAAAGGGAAATTCTCTCCCAACTGGCAAGGCCCTTACATGGTTCATATAGTATTAATAGGAGGAGCCCTCATACTTGCAGAAATAGACGGAGAAGTCTGGCGATAACCGATCAACTCAGATGCAGTCAAGCGATACTATGTGTAGCTATTTATGTTTTCACAAAATGATGTAAATTGAACTACGCTTGACCTGATTCCCGTTTAAGAGGGGAACATAGGCAGCCCTGTGGGTTCGGTCATACTATAATAAAATTTTCATTTCCCCCATAGAACCAAAAACTAGGGAAGAATTTTGAGGAGGACCCTCAAAATTTCGGAGCAAGTCCAGCCAATGCCCTCATATGCTAGAAAGTCAGAAATCAATCAGAAACTGGGGCAAAATTTTGAGGAGAACCCTCAAAATGCCGAAGCAATTTCAGCTGATCGGAGCATGTGCAGCGGTCAGACGTCTCCATCTAACTAGGGAAGAATTTTGAGGAGAACCCTCAAAATTCTATAGCATGAGAGGTTGCGATGTCTCGGATCGTGTCACAGTCACTGGTTCATCTAACCAATTTCTAAAATAATATATTTTTATTACGTCTTTGAAACTATGCATGCTTGCTTGTAAAATGACTCTGTTTAGCCAACTCTACCCCCAATGATTTGAATAGGACCTTCAGACCAAGCGAAGCAAACGACGGAGGCACGAACCAACCTCCCCCTTTACGGAACTCACGATTTTTCTTTGGGTGCAAGAGCGAAGAATATACATGCTTCTAAGTCACAATCTTCGTAACAACCGTGATATTGAAATCTATTACCAGCTAAGAAACTCTGCTATGACCTGCTATTTATTCTATTTTTGCATGAGACTAAGCTCTGTATCCATCTGCATAAGGCTAAGCCCTGCCTCTATATCTGCATAAGGCTAAGCACTGCCTTTCATTTGCATGGGACTAAGCCCTATCCCGAATCTTGCATAAGGCTAAGCCTTGCCTCCATATCTGCATGAGGCTAAGCCCTGCCTCCATTTTGCGTAAGGCTAAGCTCTACCTTCTATCTGCATGGGACTAAGCCCTGTCCCGAATCTTGCATGGGGCTAAGCCCTACCTCCATTTTCGCATAATGTTAAGCTCTGCCTTCCATTTGCATGGGACTAAGCCCTGTCCCAAATCTTGCATCAGACTAAGCTCTGTCTCCATCTGCATGAGGCTAAGCCCTGCCTCCATTTTTGCATAAGGCTAAGCACTGCCTTCCATTTGCATGGGACTAAGCTCTGTCCCGAATCTTGCATGAGGCTAAGCCCTGCCCCCATATCTGCATAAGGCTAAACTGTACCTTCCATTTGCGTGGGACTAAGCCTGTCCCGAATCTTGCATAAGACTAAGCTCTGTCTCCATCTGCGTGAGGCTAAGCCCTGCCTTCCATCTAAATGGGACTAAGCCCTGTCCCGAATCTTGCATGAGGCTAAGCCCTACCTCCATTTTTGCATAAGGCTAAGCACTGCCTTCCATTTGCACGGGACTAAGCCCTGTCCCGAATCTTGCATGAGGCTAAGCTCTGCCTCCTATTTGCATAAGGCCAATCATCGCCTTTATTTACCGAGACTAAGCACCGTCTCTGCGGCACTATCTATTTGCTTCTCTTTCGGGCTAAGCTCTGCCCTCAACCTCACTAGACTAAGCCTTGCCTTGTTGTTTTTAGCATCATATTATTGCATCTCATGGGCTGAAATATCGCCAACTTGTCCAAAGGCGTCATTGTCTAAAGGCATCATCCTCATAGCTGGAAGACACCATTCCATGGCCTAAGGATCTCTCAAATTTGCATATCATTATTCAAAGGCGTCATGGTTCGGAGGCACCATTTTCATGGCCCAAGAACATCATTTCACGGCCTGCGAATCCCCCACCGAACAATTCATGGCCCAGGACATCATAGTCTAAGGACGCCATCTTCAACCGTCCAAAGACAATTCTCATGGTCCGAAGGGAAAATGCATCATGTTTAAATTTCCGCACAAATATATACTTGTAGTATCTCTTCACTTGCAGGTGACCCGACAAGCAACCGCTACCCCAACAGGAGAAATCCCGCTCCAGTTCTTTCAAATTATCTCAAATCTGACCGTTCACCATAACCATCTTTCCACCCATTCCAAAGTCTCGTGTCCGTTCTTGTGATGACTTCATCGGTATATTCTACCGATGAATCCAAAACTACACATGACCTGATTCCTGTAAAACCAGGGATATGTAGGCAACTCAGAGACCAGAACCCGGCCTCCATTTTTTCAAAGCACTCACTTGGTCAAAATCGGTCATCATTTCTTTACCCCAAAACTCTTTCATCCTTCCAGGGTAAAGAGGGGCAGCTGTTGATACCCAATTTTTTCCTCATATATTTTTAAAATATGCATGCATACTTTCAAAATATTGTGCATACAATTACAAACATGCACAAGTGTTTTACAATTTTTTCTACAAATTTTTGAAGGGCCTAAATCCATTTATTTATGCATTTTTAATTACATAAATGTTCAAAACTATCCCTCATATTATGTCATGACGATTTAATTCATCATTTATATTCATATGAGTGTTCAAATATTTTAACTGCATTTTTTTATAATTATATTTGCATGTTTAAGACTATAATTGCATATTTTACAAAAATAGCCCCTGCATATGCGTGCGTAACTACATTATCTATATGGAAAATGATTTTTCATATTTTTATAATATTGAATAATTATTTTAGATCACCTTCATGCTTGAAAATAATTTTTTATCATTTCATTAGCCATTTTTTAAATTATTTTAATTAGTAAAATGGGTATTTAAATAACAGCCCCTAATTTACACCCAGAATCGGACCCCCCAATCCCAATTCAATTAAAACCGGCCCAAATCCACCCAGCCCAAACAAATTAAACCTGACCCGAACCAGACCCCCCCTTCTAATCCTGGCCGTTGATCTCTGATATCAACGGCCTTCTTACCATAATAATCTCAAACGACCCCCCTCTAACCTAGCCCATTTTTCATCACACTCTGCCGCCTTCGTTCCCTCCTCTCTTGAATTCTCTCTCAACTCAACCCCTAACCCTAGCCGCCGCCACCCAAAACCAACCCTAATATCTTCGGTTCCTACTCGATCCATGGATTGCCATGGCCGTTTGAGACTTCTACTGGTCTCCTACTCCCACTGGTTGCTCGTTTTTGTAATTTCATGGAAAGACCTTGAAGAAATCTAGTCCAGATCTTGTTCAAGACTCTCTGAGATTCCGTCTTTGGTCTGTGTTGCTTTTCTATCGATGTTTTGCGGTTCAAATCTCTGGTTCAAGACCAGATTCTCTTTACTCTTTCCTTTTTCTTCAAAACCCTAATGTTTAGACTTGAATCTATCCATATCTTTGTAGATCTGGAGCAATTCTGAGTTCATCACTGATTTTTCTTTAAGGTTCTCTTATTTCACTACTGTTAACTGATTTTTAGCATTGTGCTACGTAGGGTTTTTGGTTTCATTGTTATTTTTTGTCCGAATCTCTGCATATTTGAAGTGTTTCAAGATTCTATGGCTGTTTTCTTTAAGGGACCTCTTATTTTCCTATTATTAATCAACTTTGGGTATTTTTCAAATTAGGGTTTCTGCTTCGCAAAAAGATTTTCTAAAATTCTTATGTTTTGTTTAATCTTTCTCGTGATTATAATCATGGCTCAATTGCTTGAGTTTTCATTGTTTGATTTCAACATTTTTGTCCGTTATTATTTAAATAATTGACTGATTGACTAAATTATCTAGGATATCATTGTTTGCTGAAATAATTTACTGATTTCTGCTTGCTTTCCTTAATCCAGAGGCTCCTAATTGGCGTCTCTCGCCTATTTATGGGTTTATTGACCTTTGAATGATCTCTGATTACCTATGATTGCCTTATTCGTGTGATTGATTGTTTGATTTACGGATTCTAACCCTAATTGACTGATAAACCTACTTCTTGCCTTATTTAAAATTCAATCAGAGTTATTTAATGGTCTAATTCCCCAATTTTGTGCCCCTATCAAGTTTGATTGACTATTTGATTGCCTCCCTTACATTAGTTATGATATTTACCTGACTTGCCTTATTTACTTAGACTATTCGACTCCTATATATACACTTTTATTCTGATTCGTCACAAGAATGGCAGTTCAAAAAAAAAACACACACACACACACACACAAACTTTCTCTCATCTCTTTCTGCTACTTGTGCTCATTGCTTGTCTAGCCGGCTGAAAGCCAAGGCTAGAATGTGGAATCCTACTCACTTTGCTTTCTGCTTTTGCTTCCTTAACTGCTATGTTCCTATTTCAATGTCATTCCGAAATTCAAATCTATGTACTCCTTGTTGAATCCATTTCTCTTTCTGCACTAGTTTAATTGCTTAGGCACTTAATTATTCTTTCCGGTTTGCTGGTGTGATCAGTATGCTTAAGTTTCACCCTCTCTTGTTCAGTATTTTAATCAACATGTCTATTCTGCTTAAGTATTCAATATGGTCTTAAACAGCATGTTTACTTTTGTGTCTTCCCTATCCTGTAACCCCAACTAGTATGGCTACTTTGTGTGAATGAATCTTTGTGGTTCTTCCTGTATTCTTCAGCGTGATTGCCTCTATATCCAGACTTATGTCTCACTGTGTTTAGCTATCATGTTTATTGCAGTGCTTAAGTCTTGTGTGTTCTTAAATTTCATGCTTATCACTAAGTATGATTGTAATTTAGACCTTAAAGCAGTATTCATGCTACCTATAGTATAGCTCTTATTCATTATGTAATTCATTTATGGTCTGTAATAATAATCCTTGTAAACAGATACTGGGGAAATTAGTAAAAGGGGAGGGGATTCTTATATGATTTTTGTGAGGGAAATCGGGTAGAAATCATGCCTTTAGACTTACTATGCTTACTTGCATTAGAAATCATGCTTCAGGTCTGTTATGTTTACTTGCATTAGAAATCATGCCTTAGGTTTATTATGTTTACTTGCTTTAGAAACCATGCTTTTAGGATTGTTTGGCATACTAAAAAACATGTTATAGGCTCATCACCTCATTTGTTATGAAATTCTGCTTCTACATATTCATGATCACCTAGAAATTTTGTTATTAAATTACTGCTATAATCCTGCTTAACAAAAAACGTCCATTCGTTATGTGCATTAGAGATCCTGCTTTAGGACTGTAATTGCATTCCCTTTAAAACCATGTCTACATTGCATAAATCAGTAACTATCCTATTTAAAGCAATCCCAACACCTAGATATCCTGTTCTAGGATTAAGTGTATGTAACCAGCTCCATAATATTCAACACCTAAACTAGCATGCCTATAGGACTTAATAAGTTCAAAACTGTTTGTCTTAATTTGGTCCTGATTACATTTTAGACAGCATGTTTATAGGGTATCTCCGCCTAGGCAAGCCTGTAGGTAATTAAAATCTTATATAAACTGGAAACTATGTTATGCTTCGCTTGTGACTGCCCAAGTTCAACTGATTCTAAAAAATTCAGTAGGCAAATTGAATAGGTCTATATCACTTTGCCTTAACAGAATACTGCATATCCTTCGTTTGTCATGCTCACCTAGATATCCTATTCTAAGGCCTCTCTGAAACATCTGAAATTTGTTGTTTGAGACGTGCACTTGCTTGCTCTATTCATGGAGGTAAAATGCGAGCCTTTTAACTGTTCTATCTTTGGTCCAGTCCTACGTGTTTTGTTTGTCGCCTAGAATTTTCTCCTTTTAATTACTGTAGGAGAGTCTAGATCCACCTTAACTAGAAGTCCTAAATACCTTCGGGACTATATAAGTAAAAGGATGGGTAATGCACGCATAGTATACATCTTAAGGTTGCTAGAACGCTTTAGGCTATGACCAAGGGGAGGGTAATTGGGTAGTAAAGGATATGATGACCTATGCGCTAATGCCACGTGGAACCCCTCTAGTTGAGGAAGGCTTACCGGGTACTGTACAGATGTGATCCTATAGGCTAACAAACCTAGGACTTCCCTCATCTTATTTACATATGTGTGCTTAGACTGATTATCTGCAAAATTTCCTGTATCTTATATGTGTGCTTAGACTGCCTATTTGATAAATGACTAATTCACATAATTTGTGTTCGGTCAGGACCCACCGTTGTGGACCGCGAGGGGTGCCTAACACCTTCCCCTCAAGGTTATTTCGAGCCCTTACCCAAGTCTCTGGTAATGCAAGCCGGTTTTATGAGTTATCTGCTCTAGGTGCCCTAACGCAGCTTAATCCGTTAGGTGGTGACTCTTCAAATTCAAATACCCAATTCCTAAAAGGAAATGAGTTGTTCCCAATGAATGTTGAAACCCGGACTCCGTAAGGAAAAATTGGGTGCGAAACCTACCAGCGGTCGCTGATGACTGGGATGTTCAAGCTTTCACCCAAGGACTCAATGTTCGAAGCTCGGTGGCTTCGCAATAGTAGAAGCATAATTTGACAGAATACCCGGCTGTTACTTGGGCCGATGTGCATAATCAGTATCAATCAAAGATCAGGGTCGAAGATGATCAACTTGGAGCTCCTTCCGGGCCAGTTTATCCTATCAGACCCGTTGATAGAATTAAGAGGTATGTTGACCGAGAATCCAGGTTGAATAGAGATCGATATCAGCCATATATGGAGATCGTAGGAGCAACGGATTTGGGTGAAATTCTGCACGAAATGAAAGGAGAAGTGATCAAGGCCAGAGCTCTTGAAGGCTTATGAGCAAGAACGACTTCGACATGCCTATCGAACCTAAAGAAGCACCACGATTATCAGAGTACAACTTTAATGTTGATGCAACTGCCATCGTATCGGCTATCAGACGCATCGAAGATACCAAATGGCCCCGACCTTTAAAAACCGATCCAGCCCAAAGGGATCCCAACCAAATATGTTAAGCTGTCAAAACGGGTTAGCCCAGCCCAACCCAGCCTAAGCCTCTTGGGCTTTTAAATTTGGTGGGCTAGGGCGAGCCGACCCTTAAATTTTTTTAGATAAAAATATTTCTCCAAATTTTAGATATTTTTTCGTGATATAATCTCTTGATCATATGAACGACTTCTGTTTATTTAGAGTGTACAAGTATCTTGATATTTGACAAGGAACCTTGTGATTTAAATGCAAATTTTCTATAGCTTTAGCTCTTCTTTTTTTAACGTTACAGGAATATTTTTTTAGTACTTTTCTTTCGCTTTTCTTAGGTTCATGAATTGCTTCAATAAGTTTATATGTTAAGGTTTTTTAGTTTAGGTTTACATTATTTGTCAATTTCATCATTATAGTACATGAAAATTTTAAAATTCATGATATTTGCTAGTATTGTCAATTTTTTTGGGTATTAAAACTTGATCTTTCTCTATACTGAAGAGCAATTTAATAATTAATAATATATTAAAGTAACCAAACTGATCATTGGCCACTCAAAATAATAATTTCTTTTGAAAATTTTTTTATTGGCCACTTAAAACTTTCCTAGTTAGTTGATATGAAAGGGTAAATGAGCAATCTAAGGTTGGAAAATGGGGATTATAGTTAATATATTTTTTTAGTTTTTACTCTTTTAAAATATTTAAATTTGAATATAATTAATTTTTGGCCCACGGGCTGGCCCAGGCCCAACCTTGGCCAAGCCTCAAGGGCCACCGGGCTACTTGGGCCGCGCTTATAAGCCTCAATTTTAAATGAGCCAAAAAATCCCAACCCAGCCCTACCCAAGTAGCGGGCTGTGTTGGGTTGGCCTCACGGGCCAACCCCATTTTGACGGCTCTACGAATGTGCAAATATCATGGCGCACATGGCCACAGAACGCAGAATTATCAACAATTGAGAGAAGAAGTAGCCCGGTTATTTAACAACGGGTACCTTCGGGAATTTCTGAGCGACCAAGCCAAGAATCATTTCAGAAACAGGGGCTCCAATAAACAAAACGAGCAAGACGAACCTCAACGCGTCATTCATATGATCATCGGAGAGGTAGATGTTCCTCAAGGTCCGATGTTAAAGCGTACTAAAGTATCAATCACAAGGGAGAAACAGACTCGAGATTACATACCAAAAGGAACTTTATCTTTCAACGACGAGGATGCAGAAGGAATCATGCAGACCCATAATGTTGCACCGGTAATATCTATACTCATGAATAAAAGTCGAGTTAAACTTGTGTTAATTGATCCGGGTAGCTCGGCCAACATCATTCGATCGAGGGTCGTAGAACAACTCGGCCTACAGAACCAAATCGTGCCTGCAGCCCGAGTGCTAAACGGATTCAACATGGCTTGTGAAACTACTAAACTCGTAGATCAAGCATGCTTTCATCAAGGACAAGGTAACTAAACTCCTTAAAATTAGGTCCATCCAGGAGTTCAAATACTTGGAATGATTAGCAAACGTAGTAGTAGTCCCTAAAAAAGGTAACAAACTGAGAATGTGTGTGGATTATAAAGATTTAAATAAGGCATGCTCCAAAGACTGTTTCCCTTTGCCTAACATCGATCGCATGATCGATGCCACGACCGGCCACGAGATCCTCAGTTTTCTCGATGCCTACTCCAGGTACAACCAGATACGGATGAACCTGGATGATGAAGAAAAGACCTCCTTCATCACTAAGTATGGCACATACTGCTATAACGTAATGCCATTTGGATTAAAAAATTTTGGTGCCACTTACCAACGCCTGGTAAATCGAATGTTCGAAGAACAAATAGGGAAATCCATGAAAGTTTACATTGACGATATGTTAGTTAAGTCCCTGCGAGCAGAGGACCATTTAAAGCATTTGCAAGAAACCTTCAGTATATTGAAGAAGTACAACATGAAGCTGAATCCAGAAAAGTGCGCATTCAGAGTCAGATCAAGGTAAATTTCTCATGTTAATGGTGTCCAACCGAGGAATCGTTTCACGACCCCAGGGCCCTACTGAGGTAAAACATAATAATTAATAAGATAACGGAAACAGTTTAAATAAAGTCTACAGCGAGAATCTAAACCAGATAAATAAGGAAGAACAGTAGTAGAAGGCAAAGGTAACAATACAAGGAGTAACGCTCTCAATAAGGAATAATAGTCGGGGATCTCTTAGTATCCCGAGGATCTCTTGGTATCCTCATCACATGCACCAGGGATCTCTTGGTATCCCGAGGATCTCTTGGTATCCTCATCATAAACACTGGGGATCTCTTGGTATCCCGAGGATCTCTTGGTATCCTCAACATATACACTAGGGATCTCTTGGAATCCTGAGGATCTCTTGGTATCCTCAATAGTATGCCAGGGATCTCTTGGTATCCCGAGGATCTCTTGGTATCCTCAATATATATAAATGTGCCAGGCATCTCTTGGTATCCCGAGGATCTCTTGGTATCCTCAATAATATGCCAGGGATCTCTAGGTATCCCGAGGATCTCTTGGTATTCTCAATATATATAAATGTGCCAGGGATCTCTTGGTATCCCGCACCTCAGTCCAGAATATCTCATGTACGGGGGGGGGGGGGGGATCTCTCGGGAAGCCGTCCCGTAGTCCCAAATTAAACACACAACAACAACAATTTGTAATTCTCGGAACAATGCTAAAAATCAGGACAAGAAGTAGTAAATTATAGCCTAACATGCTTCACAGAGTACAAATAGCACAGCTAAAACAAATAAGCAAGTAAGCCAGCTAAACATGAGTCTCTAAGCTAGCACAGGTATAAGCTTACAGTTAAAATGAACAAGTAAACAAGAAATCTCAATTTAAATACTTCAAGTAGAAACGGGTTTACAACAATTAGCTCAAGTACGCGCTCGTCACCTCACGTACGAGGCATTCAAATATTCAAAGATCATATCCTAAGGGGAAAGGTCCCCCACACAAGGTTAGACAAGCCACTTACCTCGAACCGGCTCAATATCAACTAGAAACCACGCTCTTGCCACGAGTATCCGACTCCAAATGGCTCAAATCTATTCAATTCAATTACACATCGTAAATAACATCGCAAACAACCGGTTTTGCTAATAAATTCAAAGCTACGACGTAAAATTAGGTGAAATGACCAAAATGCCCTTCAGGCCAAAGTCTCGGAATCGAATAATTTTCACATTTTTAGAACCCTCGTACTCTCACGAGTCTAACCATATAAAAATCTCCCAAATCGGATGTCAAATGCCCACTCAAACCTCAATAGTTTAGGGAATGAAGTTTTACCCCAAATTATCCAATTTTTTGATCCTAAATTCGAATTCCAATGATGTATTTAACTATATAATGATGAAATATAACAAAAAGGGACCAAAGAAACGTTACCCAGTGATCTTCTCTTCGAAACCCACTCAAAATCGCCTAAAACCGAGCTCTAAATTGATTTCTCCAACTTATGAAATTAAAACCCTTGAATTTCTATATCTGTACAGTGAATGCCGCTTCTGCGGTCCCGCCTATGCGAAACACTGGCCGCTTCTGCGGCTTCTTTTAAAAGGCCAGACCTCCGCTTCTGCGGATAAATAACCGCTTCTGCGGTAACGCTTAGGCGAAAAATTCAACCGCTTCTGCGGTTCCTGAGGGGGACCAAACTCGCTTCTGCGATGAGCGAGCTGCTTCTGCGACTCCGCTTTTGTGGTTCCCAAGCCGCAGAAGCAAAAATACCAGAAGGAACAAAATACCAGCTGCTGCAAACTTAGAAATTTTCCTCCGTTAACCACCCAGAATCATCCCGAGGCCCCCGGGACCTCAACCAAAAGCACCAATACCACCTAATACCTTATTCAAACTTGTACCAATCTTGAAAACACCTAAAACAATGCCGGAAACCCGAATTAATCAAAGATTCAAGCCTAAGAACTTCAAATTTCTTCCAAATACGATTTCTATCAAAAACCTAACCAAAACACGTCCAAATGACCTGAAATTTTGCACACACATCCCAAATGACATGATGGAGCTACTGCAACTTCCGGAATTCCAATCTGACCCTCGGATCAAAAACTCACTATCGGACCGGAAACTTCAAAAATTCAAACTTCGGCATTTCAAGTCTAAATGAGCTACGGACTTCCAAAATACATTCCGAACACGCTCCCAACCCCGAAATCACCTAACGGAGCTAACGGAACCATCGGATTTCCATTTCGAGGTCGTCTTCACACTGTTCCGACTTCGGACCATTTTTCAACACTTAAGCTCTCATTTAGGGACTAAGTGTCCCAAAACACTCCGAATCCTAACACCGAACATCCCGGCAAACCAAAATAGCATAAATGAACTTAGGGGAAGCAGATAAGGGGGGATCGGGGCGTAAATTCCAAAAACGACCGGCCGAGTCGTTATAATATTTTTTCAGTTGACTCTGTTGTGCATCAACCACCCTGGTTCGCAGATATTGCTAACTACTTGGTTGGAAGATGGACACCCCAAGATCTCTCTTACCAGTAGAGAAAAAAGCTTATTTTTGATGCTAAGTATTATTTGTGGAATGAACCTTACTTGTTCAAAATTTGTGCAGATAATATCATCAGGAGGTGTGTACCTGAAGAAGAGATGGCCAAAATTTTGTATCACTGCCATGATGGAACAATTGGAGGTCATTATGTTGCAAACCGTACGTCATTTAAAGTATTGGAGGCTGGATTTTTCTGGCCAACACTCTTCAAGGATGCTCGAGCATATGTTGCACAATGTGACAGGTGTCAGAAAACAGGTAATATCACTAAGAGAGATGAGATGCCATTACAATCAATACAGGTATGTGAAATATTTGATGTTTGGGGAATAGATTTTATGGGTCCTTTTCCTTCCTCTCATTCATTTGAATATATCCTTGTGGCTGTGGATTATGTATCAAGATGGGTTGAGGCCATCCCCACAAGGAAGAATGATGCTCATACAGTGTGTAATTTTCTTAAAAAAAATATTTTTACTAGATTTGGCACACCTCGAGTCATCATTAGTGATCAAGGGACTCATTTCATGAATAGGCAATTTTCTGCTTTGCTATCAAAATATGGTGTGACTCACAAAACTGGAACACCATATCATGCTCAAACACAGGGGCAAGTTGAAGTTTCCAACCGCGAGTTAAAAAGAATTCTTGAAAAGACGGTTGGAATTCAAGAAAAGACTGGTCTTTAAAATTAGATGATGCACTATGGGCATACCGAATGGCGTTCAAAACGCCAATTGGAAAATCCCCATATAAATTAGTCTTTGGAAAGTCTTGCCATTTTCCAGCTAGAACATAGAGCTTTTTGGGCACTGAAAGCATTAAACTTTGAATTAACCTCTGCTGGTAAAAAGAGAATGTTTCAGGTTAATGAATTGGAAGAACTGAGGTTGGAAGCTTATGAAAATGCCAGAATATTCAAAGAAAAAACAAAAATATGGCATGACAATTTGATCCGACAAAAAAAGTTTCAAAATTGGAGATCAAGTACTTCTTTATAATAGCAGGCTGAGCCTATATCCAGGGAAATTAAAATCCAGGTGGACAGGTCCTTATAATGTTACAGATGTTACTCCATATGGGGCAATTGAAATTCAACAGATCAATGGAGGAGACAAATTTAAGGTAAATGGTCACAGGTTAAAGTTGTATTTTGGAGGCCATTTTGAGCAACAACCATCGGTAACCTTGATAGCCTAATACTTTCCGCTGTTAATAAGTCGAGCTGTCGACATTAAACTCAGAACTACAATTTCCTTACCCGTAGCCATTGAGGGTGAAGCAATGGAGCCTCATAAGTCCAATATAGATTTGAGTAATTAAATGCTTAACTAATTGATCTGGTTAATATCCAGATTATTGTACAATCGGAACATCTCATGAAGGCCTCTACAAAAACAGAGTCACCTAAACAGGAGCAACTCCATGGTGATCGGTATGCCTAAGTGACCGGTTAGTTAACCATTTAATGATGCAATTCAAATGGTGGCACAGGTAAATTTTGGTTTATATTTAAACCCGGACCCCATGACTGATAAGGTCTAAAAACTAGTCCAGTCTATTGCACATAGAATATGTGTGGTCACAGTTTCTTTCAAGCTTTCTTCTGTGACTATATATTTTCTATAATGTTATAATAAACTTTTCTTCTTAATGTTTGTGTCACTGTAGGTTTTTAATTAGTAAAATAAATTCTTTCTATTGTGCCCAAATATTAAGTTCTTTTTTTATTACCATATCAGTTCCATGCCTATGACTTTAATTTTGTGAAGGCAAAACTAGCATCTCCAACTCATAAGATCAAGGGAATTGAGAAATGTTATTATCACAAGAAGGCATACTCAATAATTTTTCTAGAACTTGCTCTAAATGTTCTTCGAGGTGAAATAATGGATGACACTGATTCTTGAAAGATGAAATTAGGCTTTCTTTGATACACCTTTTAGCCTCTTTTAGTTTAT
>NW_017672217.1:165594-166939 GCF_001879085.1 Nicotiana attenuata | reverse complement strand
AAAATGAAATCAGAAGCAAGGAAAAAGATTTGGTGAAGTTTAAAAGATTAATCATTTGGCATGATGGAAGAAGTTATTTTGAATAAATTTTCTATCCTACAAAGACCAAAAGTTTTGAAGAAAATGTTTAGTAAAAATAAAAAAATAAAAATTATCATTAGAATAGTTTTTTTTTTCCTCGAGGACGAGCAAAGATTCAAGTATGGGGGAATTTGATGGATATAATTTATTCATATATTTTTTATATGTTAAATATTAAAGATTTTAAATAAAACATGAATAAATATATCATATTCTCCCATATTTTCTAACATACTTCGCAGGAGAAAGAGCATATGAAAATCGAAGAAAAGAAGCAAAAAAGAATGAGAATTGAGTAGTCAACCGGGAATGAAGAAGCAAAAATAGCACCATAGTTGCGACAATGGCAATTGGAATTCATGAAGCAAATTACATAAGTTGCAACTAGCAAAGTATGGTTGAGACTATGGTTCTTCCTCCGTAGAATGAAACACATTTGGCAAAGTCATAGTTGCAACTACAATTTCCATAGTTGCAACTATGGAGAACCTTGGCAAGAAAACTCTATAAATAGAGTGTGAATTTTGAAGAGAAGGGATATAGAGTCTTGAGCAGAGAAGAACTATTCTTGGTCTCTCTTTGTCTTTAGTATTTACTACTTGTTGTCTTTGTTTTAGAAGAATAATATTTCTTCATAAGTTCTTTATTCCTAAATTAGTTTTTCTTACTTCGTAATGGAGTAATCTTTTTTGTTGGGATAGTTGATGAAGCTTGATATATATATTATAATACTATCTCAGTTTTAATACATTTGTGGTTTGAAACTTTCTATTTATATTTTATGTTGTGCTATAATAATAGTTTTTTAACTAATCATTGTTATCACTTCTATATATTTTATCTTTAAGTTACTCTCATATTAATTTTGTAATTCTCACGGAGCAAAATTAATATATAGTAACTATTGAATAAAATAGTGAAGTGAGAGCAATTATTAGTAAGCTATTATTGAAAGTTGATAATCTTGCTTGCCTCAATTTTAATTCTCACGGAGGAATTGTAGTCACAGGATTATTGATTTAGTAAAACTATTCTCACGAAATTTTTACTATCTTTTAGCACAATTCAGACCAGAAGACATTTCGGTTTAACTGTAACCAGTTTTAACTCAATTAATTACATAACCTCACGGAGTGTTATTAGTTGATTAATTTTTGATGAGATAAGATATAATTATATTAGCAATAAGCAATTATCCTTTAGAGAAATACATGTATAAAGTGAGATTTTGCTATAATATATTATCAAGTGAATTCAACGATTC
>NW_017672217.1:139333-165578 GCF_001879085.1 Nicotiana attenuata | reverse complement strand
AATTCACGATTCCACTCTTTAATTATAATCTCGAGTAATTGGTTTTTATTTAAGTAATTAACAAGCTTTAAACCTCACTCACTTTTCATCAATCTGATTCTCTCAAATAATAGTTGAAATATTAAGGGTCTGTAGCATAGATGTTTCAATCTCTGTGGGACGATATCATAAACTATACTAGAATTTGACAAAGCACGAGCAGGAAAATCCTATACACATTGGCCTCGTCACGAATGAACTATATGCCTAACAAGTTCGCTCAACCAGAAGACGCTAAAGGATGGGTAGAGTTGTTTGAAAATCTGAAAGAAGACCAAGTGCAGTGGATGTTCGAATGGTTCCCTACTGAAGAGTTCATTGTCCGATCTCGGGATGCACCGTTTCTTATTCTCATTGGCCTGAGAGGAACTTACCCTTATGTCCCTCTCCGAGCCATGAGGCAGGTAGGAAGGAAGCAGGTTATACCAAGGGTCGACAAAACTGGTCATTTCAGGGCCGATTTTCATGATGACGATAGCCCTCATAAGTGCCAAGCTTAGCACATGTGGCATTGCAAAATCATACTGGGAAGAGACTCTATTGAGTCGGATAGATACCACGCCGGTTGTTCCCATACTACTCAGGTTGGCTGGAAGATGATCATGAAGGCTTGGGACAACCAAGGTTTGCTCGAGGTCACAGGGTCGTCGATGAAAAGGCTGAGGAGCGGTCTTAGTACAACCAATTGCGTAAGAGGATTCGGGAGCACGAGAATGAACACCGGGAAATTCAAGAAGCTCATCAAAAGTTGATCGAGGAATGGAAGGATATGGCTGTCAGCGCCAACAAACGACTAGGGTATTTGGAGCGAGGTTTGGTAGAATTGGAAAGGAAGTTCATCCAAAGGATCGAAAACTGCCAGAATGCTGAGGGAAGCGAAGGAGGACACTTGGCTAGAGCTTACTTGCTGCTGGGACTACGTGAGCTGGTGAAGCTGTTCGATGGAGCTAAAGATGCCGAGTATGGGGAAGGTCCTTCTGGGACCAAGTAGTTAGGAGTCTTTTCTTTTGCTTTAAAATGTAATAAGGCCAATGGCTATTAGTGACATTTTATTTCTGCTATTTTGGTGTCGTTTTGGGATACGTCTTATTCGTTATCAATAAAAAGAGGCATTTGGCATTATAAGTTCTCCAAATCAACTTGTCGCTAGGCCTACCTCGGGCACAACGAGGTACCCAAATTAGGACACGATTTATATTTTTGCACTATGTGTTTAAATATTGCAACGTTTTCTTCTCATAATCCTTACTGACTTGTTACCTTTTTGATTTTACTTTTGTTTTATTCCCCTCCCCAAAAGGTTAGTTCGTGCACTCTGGCATCATCATCCTATTCCACAAGATCTAAGGGCCCTCCACCTCCTCCTCCTCCGAGTCCTATCAGAAACAAGAACAAGGGAAAAATGGAAGACTTGAGCAACATCAGGAAGGAGAGCTCGGTTGAAAGGGTAGAGACTTCTCAGGGTGTTCAGGTTTCCAAGGAAAGTGCCTCCCAGCTTGAACAAAAGTTATTGAAATTTCATGAAGAACTAGACCAAGTTCGGAACTTGGCAAACTTATCATTTTCCCTCACTACCCCGGATGTCAATGCTCCAAATCCTACACCTCCACAAAACATCCCAAAACCACAAAACCAATCCGCTCCCCATCACCACACATGCCACATTTCGAATAACACCCCATTACTCATTCCCGAACCACTAAACTCCACAAATGATCATCCCCACCACGCCCCATCTATGTGGAAACCATACCACAATATACTCAACCTATTTCAAGCACACCGGAGTCTGATGACAAAGACTCTCTCATCAGGAACCTGGCCGCAGAACTCAAGAAGCTGACTAGCCGAGTCCAGGGTGTTGAAGGAAAAAAAGGTATCAAGGGGCTGAATTATGAGGATCTTTGCATTCAGCCAGATGTCGAACTTCCGAAGGGGTACAAACCTCCCAAGTTTGAGATGTTTGATGGCACAGGGGATCCCAGAATCCATTTGAGGACATACTGCGATAAGCTGGTCGGAGTCGGAAGAGATGAAAAGGTTCGCATGAAGCTCTTCATGAGAAGTTTGAAAGGGGATGCTCTATCTTGGTACATTAGCCAAGACCCCAAGAAGTGGACAAGCTGGGTATGTATGGCGTCTGATTTCATGGACAGGTTCAGATTCAATATGGAGAATGCGCCAGATGTATTCTACATCCAGAATTTGAAGAAGAAACCTACAGAGACATTCCGTGAGTATGTTACTCATTGGAGATCAGAAGCAGCTAAGGTCAAGCCGGCCTTAGAAGAAGAACAGATGAATAGGTTTTTTGTCCGAGCTTAGGACCCACAATATTATGAGAGGTTGATGTTGATTGAAGGCCAGAAATTCTCCGACATCATCAAGCTAGGGGAAAGGATCGAGGAAGGCATTAAAAGTGGTATGGTCACTAATTTTGAGGCATTGCAGGCTACCAACAAGGCTCTACAGTCTGGTGGCACGTCCAAGAAAAAGGATGTGAGTGCCGTGATGGTTGCACAGAGAACAAAATCCCTAATAAAATACCAAACCTACCCAGTATCTCCTCTCACATATCAACCTACCCCTAATTACCAAGCACCCCCGCCTTCCTACCAAGCTTCACCACCTACTTACCAATCATCTCCACCTCCCACATATCGACCTACCTCACCAAGATATTCCAACCCGCACCCGTCTACCAAGCCTATAATGCTCAGCCCTCTCACTATCAATTACCTCCCACCCGCCAAAACTTCCCTAGACCGCGCCATAACTTCGACCGTAGACCTCCCAAGCAATACACCGCCATTGCCGAACCAATCGACCAGCTGTATGAAAGGCTCAAAGCTGCTAGTTACGTCACCCCTATCCCTGCCATAACTCTAGAAAATCCTTCCCAATGGGTCAACCCGAACAAAACCTGCGCATACTATTCCGGCATGAAGGGGCATACCATTGATGAGTGCCGCTCCCTGAAGGACAAGATTCAGACCTTGATTGACAACAAAATCATTGTGGCAAAGGAGCCTTCTCCGAATGTCCGCAACAACCCTCTGCCTGATCACAAAGGGGGAGGTGTTCATATGATAGAGATAGAAGACGACTGGGACCCCAAAGGATCGATCGGATTGATCACTGAAGGTGACGAGCCGAAGAAACCAATAGTCACACTTAATCCGATTGTAGTCCAGATCCAGCCCTCTAGGGATGCTGAAGTAAACATGTCCGTACCACTCGAGTTTGAAACACCGTCTTCTACAAAGACGCCAGAACCGATTGAGGTTGAGTTTGGGTCCCCAAAAGCACCTGTACCATTTGAAGTTGCTGTGTTACCTCTCAAAGCGATGGTACCCATCCCGGTGGCAATGTCAGCCATAACACCATTCCATACAAAGACCGTCCCCTGGGACTACACAGCCGAGGCAAGAAGGAAAGGGAAAACCAAATCTGGAGAAGCAGTTGCAGCACAGGGTATGACCAGAACCGGCAGGGTTTATACTCCAGAACATCTAGCTGAGTCTAATAAGCAGGCCTCTGGACGACCGACTGTCACTGAAACTGGGCCTGATGACCTCTGGAGGAAGATACAAGCAAAGGATTACTCGGTCATTGACCAGTTGAACAAGACGCCAGCCCAGATCTCCATCTTGGCCCTGCTACAAAGCTCTGACACACATAAAAATGCCTTATTGAAAGTGCTGAGCGAAGCATATGTGCCCAGCAACATAACTGGAGGAGAAATGGCAAACATGGTAGGGCAAGTATTGGAGAGCCACAAAATCACTTTCCACAAAGATGAGCTGCCACCGGAAGGGCTAAGCCACAACAAAGCATTGCACATCACTGTGCAATGTGAAGACTATTTCATCACCAGGATTCTGATTGACGGAGGGTCCAGCCCCAACATTTGTCCATTGGTGACTCTCAGAACATTGGGAAAGAGCCTGCATGAGATCAAGGATGGGGACATCAACGTCAAAGCTTTTGATGGCTCCCAAAGGTCCACTATTGTGGAAATCAGTTTGTGTCTGCAAATCGGACCGACTTGGTTTGACATTGATTTTCAAGTAATAGACATCCCAGCATCTTACAACTTGCTATTGGGATGACCTTGGATTCACGCCGCTGGAGCTGTAGCATCAACCTTGCACCAGGCAGTGAAGTTCGAGTGGAATCACCAAGAGGTGATTATTCATGGTGACGGTAGTAATCCCATATACAGTCGCCAGACCATCCCAGCGATCAGAGGAAGAAGGAAGATAGGCGGAGAAACCTACCATCACATTGAGCGAGTCAACGCCGTAGACAAGGATAAGTGGTGGGATGACAAGATCAAAAGTATACAGAATTAAAGCGGATATGAACCTAGCAAGGGGCTCGGCAAGAACCTCCAGGGAATCGCCAAACCCATCTAGCTGAAGAAACATGGTACCATTTTCGGTTTGGGGTATGAATACACTTGGGAGGAGTTCAACCACTGGTCGCCACCATGGCGCAGTCCCTACTACCCACTGGAGCATCCGATACCTCGCCTGGAGCAGACTTTCCAGCCAGCAGATGTCATATATGGGTTAGAAGAGAGGAAGCACTGGCAGCAATGAGGAATCTATTTTTGGAAGACGACAATATGGACTGCTGTGTCATTTTTGAGGAGGAAGGAGAGGAAGGACGTTCCATACAAGCTGTGAGCCGAGGAGCGCGCCTCAATAATTGGTCCATCAGAACTACCACGGCCCGGAAAGCTTCGGGGTAGCAAGGCAGCCAAAGCACCATGTATCATCTTCATTTTTTGCTAGTTGATTTTCTTTCCGCATTTTATTTTCGAAAATAAGAGCTCCAATGTTCAAAACAATTATGAAGTTTATCAAAGCATTTCAGTTTCTTATATCAAAGCGCTTATTATTTTTCTATCGTTTACTTTATTTACACAGCATTACTATTACTTATCTTGATGAACCGACGATTATGACTTGCAACAAGACAACGCAACAAACGGATATAGACTCAGAAGAGGATGATATACCAGAAGAGGTTGTTAAAGAAGTTGAGAACTTTGAGAATAGGCCTAAGTCTAACTTGGACGAAACTGAGGTTATCAACTTGGGGGATACAGAGAATGTCAAGGAAACGCGCATCAGTGTTCATCTGTCACCATCGGAAAAGGAAAAATACACAGAGTTTCTAAGGGAATATGAGGACATATTCGCCTGGTCGTATGATGATATGACTGGTCTTAGCACATCTATTGTAGCTTACAAACTGCCAACGGATCCAACATGCCCGCCGGTAAAACAGAAGCTCAGGAAGTTCAAGCCTGATATGAGTTTGAAAATCAAGGAGGAAGTCACCAAGCAAGTCAAAGCCAAGGTCCTCAGGGTAGTAGAGTACCCAACATGGTTAGCCAACATTGTGCCGGTGCTGAAGAAGGACGGGAATGTCAGAGTCTGTGTCGACTACCAGGACCTCAACCGGGCCAGTCCGAAAGATGACTTCCCCTTGCCAAACATACATATTCTGATTGACATATGCACCAAGCACGAGCTGCAGTCATTTGTCGATTGTTTTGCTGGGTATCATCAAATATGGATGGATGAGGATGACGCTGAGAAAACGACTTTTATCACGCCATGGGGGATGTATTATTACAAGATGATGCCGTTCGGGTTAAAGAATGTCGGGGCAACCTATTATTCATGACATGATACACAAGGAGATCGAGGTGTACGTAGATTATGTTATCATCAAATCCAAGAGAGCCACCAACCACATGGAAGATCTGAGGAAATTTTTCAACAGGCTGAGGAGGTACAATATAAAACTGAATCCCGCCAAGTGCGCATTCGGGGTTCCTGCTGGAAAGTTGCTTGGGTTCATCGTAAGTCGCCGAGGAATAGAGCTGGATCTATTAAAGGTTAAGTCCATTCAAGAATTGTCACCGCCAAAGAATAAGAAAGAGGTCATGAGTTTCTTGGGGAGACTCAACTACATCAGCCGGTTCATAGCTCAATCCACTGTCATTTGTGAGCCCATCATTAAGATGTTGAAGAAAGATGCCACTACTAAATGGACCGATGATTGTCAGAACGCCTTCGACAAAATCAAGGAATACCTATCAACACCGCCAGTTCTGGTTCCGCCGGAACCTGGCAGACCGCTGTTGCTCTACCTTGCAGTATTGGATGGAGCATTCGGTTGTGTTCTGGGGCAACACGACGAAACAGGGAGAAAAGAGCAAGCCATCTATTACCTCAGCAAGACGTTCACTCCATACGAGGCCCGTTACTCTCTATTAGAACGCACCTGTTGTGCTCTAACTTGGGTAGCTCAAAAGTTGAGGCATTATTTCTGTGCCTCTACCACTTACCTCATATCAAGAATGGATCCGTTGAAATATATCTTTCAGAAGCCCATGCCCACTGGCAAACTAGCCAAGTGGCAAATCCTGTTGAGTGAATTCGACATCGTTTACGTCACTCAGAAGGCAATCAAAGGACAGCCACTGGCAGATCATCTTGCCGAAAATCCCGTGGACGGAGAATACAAGCCTCTGAAGACGTATTTTCCTGATGAGGAGGTATCCTTCATAGGAGAGGACATTGCAGAATCCTATGACGGTTGGAGGAATTCGACGGAGCAGCAAATTTCAAGGGAGTTGGCATTGGAGCAGTCCTAGTATAAGAAACCGGCCAGCATTATCCGGTATCCGCCAAGCTCAGGTTCCCGTGCACCAACAATATGGCCGAGTACGAAGCCTGCATCTTAGGGCTCAAGATGGCTATTGACATGAACGTCTAAGAGTTGCTAGTGATTGGAGATTGGGACATGCTTATACATCAGGTCCAAGAAGAATGGGTGACCAAGAACTCCAAGATACTCCCCTATTTGCATCATGTACAAGAGTTGAGGAAAATGTTCCTAAAGACAGAGTTCCGGCATGTTCCCAGGATCCAGAATGAGTTTGCCGATGCATTGGCCACTCTATCATCCATGATTCAGCATCCAGATAAGAACTTCATAGACCCTATTCCAGTAAAGATTCATGATTAGCCGGCTTATTGTGCTCATGTCGAGGAAGAAGCGGACGGAAAGCCCTGGTTTCACGACATCAAGGAATTCTTGGCCGAAGGAAAATATCCAGAGCTTGCAAATGCTATTCAGAAGCGCACTCTACGAAGGTTATCCAATCACTTCTTTCACAGCGGAGGAATCTTGTATATGAGGACTCCCGATTTGGGATTGCTAAGGTGTGTCGAAGCAAAGGAAACATCTAGGTTATTAGAAGAAGTTCACGCAGGGACCTGCGGTCCACATATAAATGATTATGTCTTAGAAAAGAAAATACTCCGAGCAAGATATTTTTGGATGACTATGGAAATAGACTGCATCCAGTATGTCCGAAAATGCCATCGCTGTCAGATACATGCGGATATGATAAAAGTGCCTCCAAATGAGCTTAATGCAACAAGCTCGCCATGGTCGTTCGCCGCTTGGGGAATGGATGTCATCGGACCTGTCGAGCCTGCCGCATCAAACGGGCACAGGTTCATTCTAGTGGCCATTGATTATTTCACCAAATGGGTTGAAGCAGCATCATATAAAGCAGTAACAAGAAGGTTGTGGCAGATTTTGTCCGCGACCGCATCGTTTGTCGATTCGGCATCCCAGAGTCGATCATTACTGACAACAGTTCCAACCTCAATAGTGATTTGATGAAAACCATGTGCGAAATCTTCAAGATCAAACACAAGAACTCTACAGCCTACAGACCTTAGATGAATGGAGTTGTAGAAGCGACCAATAAGAACATCAAGAAGATACTAAGGAAAATGATAGAGAAACACAAGCAGTGGCACGAAAAGCTATCATTTGCTTTATTGGGGTACCGCACCACAGTTCGCAGATCAACCGGGGCGACTCCCTATATGTTGGTTTATGGTACCGAGGCAGTCATTCCCGCCGAGGTAGAAATTCCCTCCCTAAGAATTATACAGGAAGCGGAACTTGAAGATGCAGAATAGGTAAAGAGTCGTTACGAGCAGTTAGCCCTTATAGACGGAAAGAGAATGAATGCAGTTTGCCATGGTCAATTGTATCAGAACAGGATGTCCAGAGCCTTCAACAAAAGAGTCAAGCCGATACAGTTCACACCAGGACAGCTGGTATTGAAGATAATCTTTCCGCACCAGGATGAAGCCAAAGGAAAATTCTCTCCCAACTGGCAGGGTCCATACATGGTTCACCGGGTTCTAACATGAGGAGCCCTCATACTTGCAGAAGTGGACGGGGAAGTTTGGCCAAAGCCGATCAATTCAGATGCAGTCAAGCGATACTATGTGTAGCACTTATGATTTTCTTTGTGATATAATTTGAACTACGTCTGACCTGATTCCCGTTTAAGAGGGGATACGTAGGCAGCCTTATGGGTTCGGTCACAATTCAATAAAATCTTCATTTGCCCCCGATATTGGAAACTGGGGTAGAATTTTAAGGAGGACCCTCAAAATTCCGAAGTTGATTTTCAGCCGGTCATCGCGCGCAGCCGTCGGAAGCACCAGACCAGTAAACTGGGGCAGAATTTTGAGGAGGACCCTCAAAATTCCGAAAAGGGAGGTTGCAATGTCTTGAACCGCGTCGCAGTCGTCGGTTCATCTAAAAGAAAATCATTTTAAAATTGTGTAGTTACATCATATTCTTTACTAAATCATGCATAACTGCTATCAGAATTGCTTTATTTAGCGATGTTACCCCCAATGAAAGCAAGAGCCGAATAGGACAAGCGAAGTCCACGGGAGGACGAACTAACCTTTCCCCTTTACAAAAATCACGATTTTTCTTTGAATGCAGGCACTCCAAGACATAAAATCATCAGATACGATTACGTACTCATACTTTTGCAGGAATACAACTCTCAGAATCATCACTTACTTACAAGCGCTATCCGCACATGACATCCCCAGCAGCCACAACGACGCAATCAGCTATCAGCTATCATCTATCAGCTAAGAGCTTTCGTTACTATTCACCTTTTACCTCTGCATTGCATAAGCTACCTTTCTGCCTTCCGAGACTAAGCATTGTCTCCATCTGCATTTTTTGCACTGCATAAGGCTACCTTTCTGCCTTCCGAGACTAAGCATTGTCTCCATCTGCATTTTTTGCACTGCATAAGGCTACCTTTCTGCCTTCCGAGACTAAGCTCTGTCTCCATCAGCATTTTTGCACTGCATAAGGCTACCTTTCTGCCTTCCGAGACTAAGCATTGTCTCCATCTGCATTTTGCATTGCATAAGGCTACCATTCTGCCTTCCAAGACTAAGCATTGTCTCCATCTGCATTCTTCTGCATTGCATAAGGCCACCATTCTGCCTTCCGAGGTTAAGCTCTACCTCCATCCTCATGGCTGAAAAATCGCCAACTTTATTAAATCTCACATCGGCTGAAATATCGCCATTTATATTTACACTCTACATCAGCTGAAATATCGCCACTTCATTTAAATCTCCTGTGGGCTGAAATATCGCCATCTTATTAAGTCTCACCATGGCTGAAATAACGCCACCTTTATTTAAATTCCGCATCGGCTGAAATATCGCCACTTCATCCTGTATCGGCTGAAAGATCGCCATTTGTATTTATATTTTTGCACGGCTGAAATATCGCCGCTTCATTTAAGTCTTGCATGGGCTGAAAGATCGCCAAATTGTCCAAAGGCGTCATTGTTCAGAGACACCATTTTTCATAGCCCGAGAACGTCATGCCATGGCCTGAGGACCCCCTTCTTTATCTTTTGCATATCATTATTCAAAAGGCATCATGGTTCGGAGGCATCATCCTCATAGCCCGAGAACATCATTTCATAGCCTGCGAATCCTTTATTATACGCTTCATGGCTCAGGACGTCATGGTCTGAGGACGTCATCCTAGTCGTCCGAAGACGAGCATTTCATGGTCCAATGGAAACTTGCATCACGTTTAAATTTGTGCACAACATATGTTTGCATTGCTCACTCGCAGGTACACCGGCCAGCAACGGCAGTCACAGCAGGAGCGATCCTGCTCCGGTTCCCGCTGCCTATCAATCCCTGACCATCCTTCCCAACCTGAATATCTTGTCCGTCTTTCGAAATCTCAATCGGCACGTTCCGCCGACAGATTCCCGAACTACATATGGCCTGATTCATGTAAGACCAGGGATATGTAGGTAGCTCAGGAACCAGAGCTCGGTCAAAATTCTTCAAATCGTTTCATTCGGTCAAAATTGGTCATCATATCTTTACTCGACAACTCTTTCATCCTTCTTGGGTAAAGAGGGGCAGCTGTTGATACCCAATTTTCCCCATGTATTTTTATATACTCAAAATAGCATGTACATGCATATATAAGCATGCCCAAGAATTTTGGTATTTTCCCTTATTTTTAAAGTTTTTAAAAGCAATTTATTATCCATTTTAGCAGTACAAAACCAATAATTGTCCCAAAAAATTATCCTTTTTGTGATTAACCTATTTTTATTCTCATATTTACACCAGGATATAATTAAGATAATTTTTGCATATTTTTTGCGCATTTGTTTGGTATTTTAAAGCTAAGTTGCATATAGTTGCAATTATAACCTATTTTTACGATTAGCAGCATTTTACAATTGTAAAATCATTTTCAGTATTTTTAGATTAATATTTATACGTTATTAATTAGTCCAGTACCTTTCATTTATTTTAAAATCTTTTTTTAACTATTTTATAAAATATAAAAGAGGGAAAATTGGCTATTTAACAAATAGCCCTTTATTATTTCAATCCTAGCCAATATAACCACACCCCCACCAGATTTAATTGGCCCAATACCCAATTAAAACACCCCAGCCCAATCCCTAATATAACCCGGCCCAACCCCGATTTAATCTGAGCCATTGATCAAATAAGATCAACGGCCCAAATTACCTTTCCTTAATTAAAATTCTAACTACCCTCCCCCCCCCCGACCCCTCATTCTTCACCGTCTCTCATCTCTCTACTCTCTCTCTATCTGTAGTCTCTTCTAGAGACTTCTGTCTCTCCCCCTTCTCCGACGAATCCCTTCATCTTCTCCGGCGACCTTCTCCACCGGAGACCATGGATTCCTCACCCTCTGCCTCGTATGGTTCTCTCATGCCGGTAAATGTTATCCCTAAGGCCCTCGAAGGGCGAGGACCCGTCTACTCACACCCATGGTGTTCCTGTTTGCTTCAGCTCTCCGAAGTTTGATTTCGAGTGAAGCCTGTGACCTTTGAGGCTCGAACCAGTAACGTTTGAGGTTCTTCTTATCTTCTTTGAGGTTTTCTTTGAAACCCTAATGTTTGGAACCTCCGATTCTTTTAAATTTACAGTAGATCTATGTATATTACGAGTTATTATGATGTTTCCTTTAAAAAACTTTCTATTTTTCTGAACGGGCCTTCACTTTTAACTAGGGTTCCCAAATGGTTTTCTTTATCGATTTTTAACACTATCTCATGATTTTCCTTCATATTTACCATTGTTGAAGTCTTTTCCTTGTGATTGGGTCAGTATATGTGTTTGATTATCACGAATGGCTTGAAATTCTAGTGATTCTACTCTGTTTTTCCATTTGGGTTTATGGCTCTTCGTCTCCTTTGCATGTATCATGTCTACCCTGTTGATTCGTACTACTATCTGTGTGAAACCCTAATTTTTAGACTTAGAACCCTGAAAGCTGCTCTTTTTTCCTGTGTGCTTGCATTTGCGTTCATGTTTCACTAATCTTTACCCTATGCTGTTGTCTTTGGGTTCATCTCGCATCCCTGACTCACATGACTCCTAATGTTATATACCAGAGTTTCTGATTTTTGTCTAATGTGTGTTTATTCCCTTTAAACCAGTATTAGTTTGCCACTTTGAGTCCTTGAATGATTGTGACTAGTACTTTACTGATTTTGTGTATTTTCCTTTAACCATGATACTTGCCTTAGAACTCTTTCCTGATTTTATGTATTTTCCTTTAACTGTGATACTTGCCTTAACACTCTTTACTGATTTTGTGAATTTCCTTACTTGTTGACACTGCCTTAACTGATAACTGATTCCCTGCGAAACTAAGGGATCTCTTACTGATTTTCAAAATGATACTCTGCCTTATTTTATGTGCAAGCATGTTGCCAATTGATTCTTACTTTCCTTAATTCATATGTTCTGTACTTGATCCTAATCACACGCCTTATTCTTTACTACTCTATGTATGATTGAAATTAGTCTTCCAATTAGTCTCTTTCCTTATTTGTCACCCTGGTAGCCGTTTGAACTAGGATTCCCCAATTAAAGGGGAGTACTTACATTGATTGGGATTCTAATTGTATTTACTTCTATAATTACACTACACTTTACTTCTTACCTTATTTTTTCTACTCGTTTCCAGAACTATAAATACTATACTTTTTCATTAGCAAAACACAGAGACACACATCACTGAATACTCTCAGTTCTGCATTCTTTTGTTCTCTTTCTCTCTTGCTCTTTTGCTCTATTGCTGTTCCCCGCTCTTGCCTATTATTTGACGGCTGTAAGCCAAGGCTAAAATTGTGTTATCACTTTGTCTTTGCATCCTGCTCTTGCTCTCTTACTGGTATGTTCTAGTTTCAATTCAAAGCTTCAACAACAATGTGATTCTCTATTTGTTTCGGTTCTTACTATCTCTAGTCTGCTTCTATTTGTGGTTCTCCTACGAAATCTGTAATTAAAACGTATTACTAGCATGTTATTATGTCTTCCCTTCCCTTTGGATTAGAATACCCCCTTTATGTGTGTTTCCAAGCATGACTTGCATACTTATCCCAAATCCCTATCATCCCTCTATGTGATTGTTCTTCCCGTCTGTTTTTTTTCTCTGACTATGCCATTGACGGCTATTTCTGAACATGCTTGAGCTAGTCCTAGATCTTTGCTGGGTTATATGTTTTGTCCTATGTGTCCCTAACCCCACTATCCCTGTTTGTGTTTGCTGGACCTGCCTTGGTTCTGTGGTCTTTGGCTGTGTATGAATCTATTTTTGGAGGTGCTGTGTCTAGGTTGTTGCTTATTACTCTATTCTCTTTTAAAAAAAAACTGTTTTACTAAACAGACTCTCTTTGTTTTGCGAAATGTTTTAAGTGAAATTCCTTTCAAAACAATTTCTGTCAAAATATTTTCGAACTCTCTTGCACTTCACTTTATTCCTAGATACTTAAGTTCCACCCCCTCAGTGTGAGCACTGGTTTGGGGACCTCCTGAGTACCCTCTGAACTCTGACACACTGAGGCTGGTATTTCCACACTGCACATGTTTAACTCTTGGTTACTAAGTCTGGGCGTGAGCATGGCCCAAGAGCCCTTGAGGTCCTTAGGGAACTTTGGCACATCCCAAGCTATGAGAGGTTATTTTGGCAGTAAGGTTTGGAGGATTTGGTCCTACTGAAGGCTCCCTATAAAATAGCTTCTTATTTTTTTTATTTCATTACTGTAATTCAGATACTACTGGTTTGTAATAATTTGTAAATGAATGATTGGGGGCTGAATAGTGAATATGGGGGAGGGGTATGCATGTTTATTTCTATGGGTAGAAAACATGTTTATAGGTTTTTATTTACCTATTTGCGCAATAGATAACCTTCTTAGGACATGCATTTCATATGTTAGAAATCATGTTTTAGGTCTTTTATTCTCAGCATATTATTGTACTCACTTCGTAATCTTAATTATTAACAAACTGTTATTACTGCATTGGCATAGTAGAGATCATGTTTTAGGAACTCTTCTGTGCATTAGACATCCTGCTGCTTAGAGTTTTATACTTATCTGGATTGCAATTGTCAAAACGCCTATTAGCATGCTTAATCCAATAACACAAGTACTATGCGTATCCTTTCTTTTTAAATCAGAATCAAATATGCATGTCCACTCTTTAAGACAATCAGACAATGTATATGACGCCTAGGCAAACTTTAGGCCTAATAAGAATTGATTAATCATGTGGTTACCAGTTTAAGACTAATTAGCCTCTTTTAATTTTGAACTCTGCTGCTCCCATTCTTATTTTTGGTTCTCTGAACTTCACTCTGTTTTACTAAACTCTCGCCCTACTTTGAAATGATCTCGAAATTGTGTATCTGTTCTACTATGTTTTCTACTAGGTTACCCTTTTCTGCCCATAATCGTGCTATTATTTTCAAAATATTTATCCTACATCTCGTCAAGTTAATGTATCTCCATGCCTTTACTCTATTTACAAAGAATGTTTTAACGACTTTATCTATATTTTCACTAACTCCTAAACTGCTGTATACTTCTAAATCCTACTACTGTCCCAAGTCGTATTTCTGAAAACCGAGCATTTTTTCAAATCACTTAGTCTTAATTAAGCTTTTGCTTTCACTGAAACTCACTGTTTTATTTCAACATTCCGGCTTTTAAAACTCTTGTCTTTGAGACCTTAAATGTGTTTGAGACGTGCTAATTATGAGCTCACTTGTGGAGGGATCTGTGAGCCTCTATGTGCCTTTGTATGTTCCCCTTATGTGCAGTCATATTTGTTATGTATGTCGCTTAGCATTTTTGCCTTTAAACTTATGGGTTCAGCCTAGTCCCCACCACGTAGGTATAGTGGTCCTAAATACCCTCCAGGACTTATAGGACGGGACGGGTAATAGCACGCAATAAGTATTCGTGACCAACTCACGCGTTTAATAACCTTTATGGGGTGGGAAGGGTAGAATATGGATATGATGACCACGCCATAACACCAAGTGTATAAATGGTTACCGGGTGTTGTGTGGGGTGATCTATATTGATTATAAACCTAGGACCCCCCCTTTCCCTTTATTTGTTTTTTTTTCATTTATTGTTTAAATCTTTTCTTGAAATTTCTGCCCTCTTTATCTCTCCTCAAATTTCCATTTTACTTGCAATATTATGTGAAAACTCCCTCTATTTGAACCCTTATTTGCTTACTTTTTAAGTGAAGTCACAATTGTAACATGGCCGGAAACCACACTAGTGGATCTTGAGGGGTGCCTAACACCTTCCCCTCGAGATAATTTCTAGCCCTTACCCAAACTCTGATTTTCAAACTCAAAAACCTTTTTTTTGTGTCCTAATGCACTTAATCATTAGGTGGCGACTCTTCAAATTCCAAAACAAAACCCAAATCCCAAAAGGGAAAAAAGTTGTCCTCCCAAATGTCGTAAACCCGATTTCGCCTTTAAGAAGAAAAAGGGGGCGTCGACACTCTGGTGTCACGTCGTGCACCACAAACATTGCCCTTACAGTGTGCTGCTCCCCGTGGACGGTTTTAATTCTGTCTTTTGTCGGGAATTTCATCATCTGGTGGAGGGTGGACGGTACCGCTCTCATGCAGTGTATCCACGGTCGTCCGAACAAGGCGTTGTACCTCATGTCTCTTTCGATGACATGGAATATGACGTTTTGGGTCATGCCGGCCACGCTGACCGGGAGAGTGATCTCTCCTTTTGTTGTCTCGCTTGCCATGTTGAATCCGTTGAGGACTCGAGTGGCGGGCACGATTTAGTCTAGCAGTCCGAGCTGCTCTATTACCTTCGACCTGATAATGTTGGCTGAGCTACCGAGAACCACGAGTACACGTTTTATTTGAAACGTATTTACGAGGAAAGAGATTACCAGTGCATCGTTATGAGGTTGGGACAGGGTCTCGGTGTCCTCCTCTCTGAATGTGAGGCATCTTCGGGTACGTGTCCCTGGGTTCGCTTTTCTCTAGTGATGGATATTTTCGTCCTTCTCATCACCGGTTCCTGAGGAGCATCGACGCCCCCTAATATCATGATGATCACATGTCGTGGCTCGTTTGCTTCATTCTTCTTGGCCGCCTCTCTTTCTCAAAGCTGGTTCTTGGCTCAGTCACTTAAGAATTCTCTGAGATGACCTCTGCTGAGTAACCTGGCCACCTCCTCTCGTAGCTAGTGACAATCCTCGGTCCTGTGGCCATGCGTGTTGCGGAATTTGCGTACCAGGTTATGATTCCTTTGAGAAGGATCCGATTGTACAGGCCTGGGCCATCTGGTATCCATGATTTTGCCGATGGCGAACACGATGTCTGAAATGTCAGCGTTGAAGTTGCACTCCGATAGGCGTGGTGCCCCTGTTGGTCCTGTGTTTCCGTCGAATCTGGCTCTGTGAATGAACCCTCGGGGGTTCTGCCCTCGGTTGACCGGTCGGTCGTTGCGAGGCGGGTTGCGTCTCGGGGCGTTTCTCCTGTCTTCGGAGTATGGCTGATACCTTTCTTTGTTCGGCTTCGACTCTTTTGCTAAGAGCCTGTTTGGGTATACTGAGCACGAAGGGGCTCCCAATTGATCATGCTCAACCCTGATCTTTGACTGGTATCGGTTATGGACATCCGACCAGGTTACGGCAGGATACTCGATCATATTTTCTTTTAGCTTTCACGAGGCCACAGAACTCCGCTCGTTCAGGCCCTAAGTGAAGGCCTGTACTGCCCAGTCATCGGAGACCGGGGGTAGTTCCATTCATTCCGTTTGAAATCGAGACACAAACTCTCACAACATTTCGTTCTCCCTTTGCCTGATTTTGAATACGTCGGACTTCCTCGTTGCTACTTGGATGGCACCGGCGTATGCCTTTATGAAGGAGTCCGCCAGCATGGCAGATGAGTCTATGGAGTTGGGAGCTATATTATGGTACCACATCATTGCCCCCTTTGAGTGTGTTTCCCCGAACTTCTTCAGTAAGACGGACTCGATCTCGTCGTCTTTTATGTCGTTGCCTTTTACTGCGCACGTATAGGCGGTGACGTGCTCGTTGGGGTCTAAGGTCCCGTTATACTTCGGGAGTTCCGGCATTCTAAACTTCTTTGGGATGGGTTTCGGAGCCGCTTCCTCCGGGAACGGCCACTGCACAAACTTCCTCGAGTCTACGCCTTTCAGGATCGGGGGCGCGCCTGGGATATGGTCGACCCTGGAGTTATAAGTTTCAACTTTCTTGTCGTTGGCGGCTATCATCTTCTCGCCCGACTCGATCCTTCTAGAAAGATCCTCGAGCATTTTTACGATAGCAGGATCGGTCGTCGAACCATTATTGCTCCGGTACCTGTTCGGCTGGGGGAGTTGTTCCTGGTACAACGGTGCTGGGAGCTTTTGGATGGCTTTGCAGCTGAGCGATAACCTGCTATTGTGCCTGCAACATTTCAAAGATAACATGAAGGCTAACTTCCTGTTCTTCCCAAGCTGGGGTTTTTTGGGCTTCCTGTTGGTCGTCTTGTTGTACGCTTATGTCGGTGCGTGAGGTTTCGTCGACCTGCTGTGCGTCTTGTGAACCCGCATCTGCTGGAATCGATCCAGGCGCATCATTGGGGTTCAGTGGTGGCGCGCCGATGATCGGAACTGCTACACCATTTTCTCCGTGGTTTTCGAGGTTGTCGTTCTCAACTCTGTTTATTGAGCCAGACATTTTGACCTGCAACCGAAGATCTTGGACAAGAAGAAGTGTGAAAGATAACTTGCGTTGTGTGATGAAACTAGCAAGAAAATAATCACTATTATTTTTAGCCCCACGGTGGGCACCAAACTATTTACCGTGAAAATGGTAATAACAATTAAATTTGTTGATGGGACTCTAAAAATACGTGATCTATTTTTATGCTAGTCGTGGAGCAGTTGTGCTGTGAGTGTGTAATTTGAAGGTGAGATGCGAGCTAAAATGAAGCAGTAATTGAACCGAGAGATAGCCGTTCTGGGCCTCAAGCTGGTCGATTTGGGGCCTCGAGGTCGAGTCTCGAGCTTGGGCTCGAGCTATCGGGGGAAATTGGGGAAGGGCTAACAGATGCAATAATATTAAAGGAGGCTCTTTATAGCCAATGATAAGCAATAAATGAGCAATGAATGTGGAACAAGTACGAAAATAATAAGAAATAATCAACAGTGTCGAGAGAGTATCTTAGAGAGAAAGAGAGAGAGTTATCATATATTTTATTTAGAGCCTTTGGAGCAACATCCTTCCTCTACAAAATAATTATAATCCCCTTTATATAGATGGGAAGAAGTTTAGACGGTAAGGTACACATTAGCTGTAAAGGTGTGGAGATGGGACGACTGAAATGACGCCTCGAGTAGGGCTCAGAGTAGCCTGGCTATGCTTTTCCAGACTTAGCCGTGACTGATTTAGCTGTGTCTTGGGAACTCCTATTTCTGCTTTAGCCCCGATCAATATCCTGCCAAGGCCGGGTGCCAAAGGGCCCCGAGCGAGAAGACTCGAGCGCATCTTTGCAGCCTCGAGGCTTTGAGTCGATCTTTCGAGATGCTTAAAAGATGGGAAATTGGACCCTCCGATTTTGCCGTATACGGACTGAAATTGGGCTTGGGCGGATTTAGAGAAGAAATGGGATTTGGGCCATTGATTTTGGTCTCTTGGGTGGCCCAAAAAAAACCAGCCCTTTACTTTGGTTTTCTTTCTTATTTTTTCTTTTCTTTTCTTTAATTTTTGTAAATAAAAATCCTAACTAAATTAATTAAATTCTAACTTTGATCCTAAATTAATCTAAATTATAAAATTAAACTAATCATCTATTTATAATAATACAGAATTAGTTAAACCTAAATTAATGAAGAGGAAATTACTAATTTATCATTAAAAGCTAAAAATGTAAAAATGAATGATATTTTTGTGATTTTCATTTTAATAAATCAATTAATTAACCAATTAATCCTAAAAATATGAACACAAAATCTAATATGCAATGCATGATATTTTTGACATTTTTGGGGCATTTTTTCATGATGTTAACAAAATTAAACGTGCACAAAAATGCAAACAATTAATAAAATCTTACAAAAAATCCTACAAAATTGAAAACAATTTGGAAAAAATCTATTTCTTTAATTTTGTAGGAGTACCTTTTAGTAGGGCAAAAATCACATGCTCACAAGATGGATATTGGTTGTAATTGGCAGGTGGTGTAGCTTAAAAGAAGGCATTTTCTGCCCAGTTTTTAACCAGAAAACCGACCGAAATCGATTGGAAATATTTTTTTTGCCCAAAAATTCAAAATTTCCGACCGAATTCGGTTGCAAATTTCAAATGAAATCTTCGGATTTTTGAAATTTCCGACCGAATCCGATCGAAAAATATGAATTTAAATTTATTTATTTAAATAAATTAGTAATTTATTACAATTTACAAATTATTATATATTTAAATAAAATTATTATTTATTTAAAATTCAAACCGGTTTCGGTCGGTATTTGAAAATTAAATATAAAAAAAATTTATTAATACCGACCAATTTTGGTCGGTAAATGAAGTTTGACAGTCAGTCAACGCTTTGAATAAACTGACCGATTTCGGTCGGAAATTTTTGACCGATTTCGGTCGCAATAGATTAGCGACCATCATTTTTCCGACTAATTAAAAGCGGTCGAAAATTTTACAATTTCCGACCGATTTCCGTTGGTTTTCTTGGACGAATTTAAGCAATTTTTTAGTAGTGTTCTTTCTTTGAAATGGTAGCTCATGTAGGTGAAGGGAAAGTTTTAGGTTAAGTTATTAAGCTAAAAAATGCTCATTAGAAAACTGATATTCATGACTTTTTTTATTAGAGGCAAATTGGTCAATTCATATCTCCCTCCACTTCAAAGTCCAAATGACGTGGTGCTGTCGTTGTGTGACTCTTTCTCACCAACCACACCCAATTCATTATTTCCTCTTATCTATTTGACGACTCACATAACTACTAGGAGTATCTATTATGGCTTAAACCATGAGGTAATTTACGAGAAAAACTCACCCACAGCAGTTTACACCAATATTATAAATACGCAACATGAAATTTTACATATATTATTACTATAGAGTACAAAAATTATACTCTTTACGTTCCAATTCGCATTACATAATTTTGATACGTTATGAAGTTTTAAAAAGAAATTAGCTTTTAAAATTTGTGATTTTAAAAATGACATAACATTAATATGGTTATAAGACATTTAAAACTTGTGATTTTAAACATATCAAAATATTTATGTAAATAAAAGCTCATAATCAAGTGTAAAAAAAATTATATTAATATATTCACAACTTTATAAGATTATTATTCTTTTTGGAATGAACTAAACTAAAAATACTGTCACTTACACGTGAATGGATGGAGTAATACATATATTGTTATCTTAGCTTATTACTTCCTCCGTCTCATATTAATAGTCGTGATTACTAAAAATAGTTGTCTCAAATTATTTGTCATTTTAGAAGTTAAAGACAAAATTAATTATTTTTTTCCTTTTATACCCTTAGTAATAATTGTTCCTGAAGATGGAGATAGCACATAAATAGAATAAATATTCAATGAAGAGAGATTATATCTTAAGACATAGTCTAATCCCTTTTCTAATTAATATTTCTTAAAGGGCGTGTAAAAGAAACATACGACACATAATATGAGACAGAGGGAATATTAGTAAAAATGCGTGCCAGTAAGTTATTATCGCGCAGGGGGAATGTGAGGGTTGAAGGGTGGTTGTTGAGAGGAAGCCTGCTTGCTTGCTCTTACTTTTCTTGGCACAAATCCAGCCGTCCATCTCCATGTGCAATCCAACGGTCAATCTAGCTTTTCAACTAACACATTGGCCTGCCCAACCAACCCTCAAGCATGACAATATGATTCCCTTTCTATTTAAACACTTACATTTTGGCTCAACAAACTCAGGAAATTCAGCTTAAGCTAATCCCATAAGCTTTGCAATTTCCTAACTCCACCAACCAAAAGAGAGAGAGAAGATCGAAAAAACACATTTATTTGCACGTACATAAATCTTACGTGTATCTTTTAATTGCACAAGATTATATTCCATCAAAACATCACATATACTTCGTTTCTCATAGCTAACCACATTTTGAGTTCTTGATCTTTTTCTTTCATATTTTCCATTTTCATTTGGCAATACATATTTAGTACTTTAGCAATGGAGTATGCAAATGGAGATTGTAATGGGCATTCTAGTCAAGAATTTTGCATTAAGGGTCATCAACAAGAAGACCCTTTGAATTGGAACATGGCAGCTGCGGCACTCAAAGGTAGCCACCTTGATGAGGTGAAGAAAATGGTGGAAGAGTTTAGGAAGCCGGCTGTCCGGCTAGGCGGCGAGACGCTAACGGTAGCACAGGTTGCCGCCATAGCCGGCCGTTCAGGCACTGAGGTCACGGTGGAGCTGTCAGAGGGACCACGGGCCGGTGTCAAGGCAAGCAGTGATTGGGTCATGGAAGGCATGAATAAAGGGACTGATAGTTATGGTGTTACTACTGGTTTTGGTGCAACATCACATAGGAGGACCAAGCAAGGTGCAGCTCTACAGAAAGAGCTCATTAGGTGAGAGTTTAACTTTTATACATTGACGATCATATTATTTAAAAATGCTATTGTCCCTAACAAGTAATCACCTAAAAGATAATTACAAGTAGTTAGTTCACAAATTTAGGATTAAACAATAACTTTAAATTAAAACAAATTAAAATCATGGTAGTGGTAGGTTTGTCTTCAATGATTTTGAAAAGTTATAGTACTAGACACGTTATGCAAGAAATAGGAAACCCTTTCTCATTCTTGTAAGAGAGTACTTTATTTTATTTTTTTGCCCCTAAATTTTCATATCCTTAACATAAAGAATTAATAAAAGCTAGAATAGTTCGGGACCTCCTGAACTTGCAACTTTAGTTTAGTTCCCCTTAAATTTTATGTGGTCTTTAATACCCTTTTAAACTTGACAATTGCATAGTCTTAACCCCCCCTAGACGCTAACAATCCATGAGAATATGATACACGTGCTACCACAGGGAATATTTTGTTCATGTTGTATTTTATTTACAATAAAATATATATTTTCATCTTTTCTAGTCCACCGGCCAACTATTTAAATTAATTTTTTCTTGCCAAAATCTTTATAAAAAAACTTGAAACGATTTTATTTTGACTATAATTTTTTATTTGGCTAAAAATAATAATATTTTAATCAAAGTTACTTTTATATATATGATCAGAAAAATAAGAAATACGCAGTTAGAATATATTATCATTGCATCTTAAAAAAAAGCATTGTTGGAACTCCATATATTGGCTAAATAAATAGTTTAGCTAAAAATAGTGAAATTCCGACTAAATAGTAGCAAATTTGACTGAAAAAGAAAAATCCATAGTTTAATTAAATGGTCATTGCATGAAAGTACACATAATTTATATTTTTGTAGAAAATACACCATTTGTACTTTATTACTTTGTTAAATCTTTTTTTATTTGGCTAAAATAAATGAAGCTTCAACTAACTTTTGTATATTTAGACCGAAAGAAAAAAAAAATACATAGTTGAAACATATTTTTATTGTATCTAAAAAAATATAATTGGGATAAAATTGCAATGTATATTAAGAAGAAACAACAAAAAAGTATAATTGGTACTATAAATTATTATATGTGATTACGTGACAATTAATATTTAAAAAATACCCTACTTGGAAGCTGAGTTTTCAATTTCATAGTTACCAAGCTGGGGCTCCCGAACATGTCTGCCATTAATAAAACCACATGATCATCCAACATGAGTAGCCCCAAACACAATCACGTGACAGCATGAAGAAATACCTACAAAAGTAATACTAGTTCACTGGTTACTTTAATTTTGCTTTTGCCTAATAAATATATACTCGCTGCAGATTTAGGTCTACTTTTGTCTAATTGTAGATCGAATTTAATGGATGGACGGTTTGAACAGTTCTGAAGGTGGCATTTTCAAGTTTAATCAATGTCCATATACAGGGGCGGATTCAGGGGCGGAAGGGTTCACGCGAATCCCCTTCGCCGAAAAATTACACTGTATATGTAAGGCAAAATCTATTGTTTACCCCTATATATTAAGTTTAAAACCCCCTTAACACAACCCAAAAATGCAGTTTAGTGGTCAAGGGAGAGGAAATCCTGCCTCCGCCACTGTCCATATATCGTTAGTGTTAGGGGTGATTTTGTATGAATTAATTTTACATGCAATTTCATTTGAACCAGATTTTTGAATGCTGGAATCTTTGGCAATGGGACGGAGTCATGCCACACATTGCCAGACTCGGCCACAAGAGCGGCAATGCTAGTGAGGATCAATACTCTTCTTCAAGGTTACTCTGGCATAAGGTTTGAGATTTTGGAAGCTATAACCAAATTGCTCAACAGTAATATCACCCCATGCTTGCCTCTCCGTGGCACAATCACAGCTTCTGGTGATTTGGTGCCACTGTCCTACATTGCTGGGCTTTTGACGGGTCGGCCCAATTCCAAGGCCACTGGGCCGGATGGAGAATTGTTGGATGCTGTCCAGGCCTTCCAACGGGCCGGTATTGAGACCGGGTTTTTCGAGTTGCAACCCAAGGAAGGATTGGCATTGGTGAATGGCACTGCGGTTGGTTCTGGCATGGCTTCTATGGTTCTATTTGAGGCTAACATTCTTGCTGTCCTTTCTGAAGTTTTGTCAGCACTTTTTGCTGAAGTTATGCAAGGAAAGCCTGAATTCACGGACCACTTGACTCATAAGTTGAAGCACCACCCTGGCCAAATTGAGGCTGCAGCTATAATGGAACACATTTTAGATGGAAGTTCCTACGTTAAGGAAGCCAAGAAAATCCATGAAGTAGATCCTTTACAAAAGCCTAAACAAGATCGTTACGCCCTTCGAACATCCCCTCAATGGTTAGGCCCTCAAATTGAGGTCATTAGGGCCGCGACTAAGATGATCGAGAGGGAAATTAACTCGGTTAATGACAACCCATTGATCGATGTCTCGAGGAACAAGGCATTGCATGGAGGTAACTTCCAAGGCACTCCAATTGGCGTGTCGATGGACAACACTAGGCTTGCACTTGCCTCCATTGGAAAACTCATGTTTGCACAATTCTCTGAACTTGTCAATGACTACTACAACAATGGATTGCCTTCTAATTTAACCGGAGGACGAAATCCTAGCTTGGATTATGGTTTCAAGGGTGCTGAAATTGCAATGGCCTCCTATTGCTCTGAGCTCCTATTCTTGGCCAATCCAGTGACTAATCATGTCCAGAGTGCAGAGCAACACAATCAAGATGTGAACTCTTTGGGTTTAATTTCTTCAAGAAAGACAGCAGAGGCAGTGGATATTTTAAAACTTATGTCATCCACTTATTTAGTAGCACTTTGCCAGGCTATTGACTTAAGGCACTTGGAAGAAAATCTCAAGGCCTCAGTAAAAAATGTTGTGAGCTTAGTGGCCAAGAAAGTATTGACAATAGGCCAAAATGGAGAGCTTCACCCTTCAAGGTTTTGTGAAAAGGACTTGCTCAAAGTGGTTGACAGAGAATATGTATTTGCATATGCTGATGACCCATGCAGTTGCAACTACCCATTAATGCAAAAGCTAAGACAAGTGTTGGTGGATCATGCTCTTTTAAATGGTGAAGGTGAGAAGACTTCTAGCACTTCAATTTTCCAAAAAATTGGTGCATTTGAGGAAGAATTAAAAGCTATCTTGCCTAAGGAAGTTGAGAGTGCTAGATGTGACTTGGAAAATTGCAAGCCAACCATTCCTAATAGGATACAAGAATGTAGGTCCTATCCATTGTATAAATTTGTGAGAAAAGAACTAGGGACCAATCTCTTGACAGGTGAAAATGTGCAGTCACCAGGAGAAGTATTTGACAAGGTTTTCACAGCAATAAATGAAGGTAAATTGATAGATCCTTTGCTTGATTGCTTGAAAGAATGGAATGGTGCTCCTCTTCCACTCTGCTAGAGGAATGAGAAATAAAAAGGAAAGGAAAATCTTGGGGTGACACTATGGGTATATTAAGTTTATTTTTATTTTTTGGGTAATGATTCTCAAAGGGTCTGTAAGAAAATTTGTGACTCTTTGATAATTATTTATGATATCTGTATTCTGTTCTTAGTACTAGTGTTTTTATTGTTGTAAGCTTCGTTCAACAAGAAATATGTAACATATTAATAAGAATTCACTTTCAACAATATCTTTTATTTGAGACTATTGTTGTTTTCCGTTTTTTATTTCACGATTTTTCTATTAGTTTGTGGAATTAGTTTGAGTAGGTTTGCCTTGTTGACAAAACAGATACACGAATCATTTTTTTTAGTTGTCGACAACCATTGCAATGGAGACTGTGTCATTGCTTTGCCACCAAATCCATTTCTTTGGGGGGGGGGGGGGGGGTAGGGGGGAGTGTGGGGTAAGCGTTTTGGTAGGTGGGAACTGGGAAGAGGATATTGCCACATCTTCTTATCTTCTTTAAACCCATTAAATCGATTAATTTGTTGAAAAAGTAGGTGACAGAAAATGAGTCAGAGAGGTAAAAAAAAAAAAAAAGGGAAAAACTTGTAATCCAGAAAATCCAGGGATCATGATAACATATTGAACAAGACAAGGTAAAGATTTAGTAACAACAGGTATATCTGAATTTAAAAATTAGGAATATCTTAATTGTAGCCAGTGTTTTAAAAGGCGTTCATGGGGGAGCCCTGGGGCGAGGCGTACCAAAAACGCCCCGAGGCGATGATGGGGGCGAAAGTCCTGTAAGGCGTACGCCCAGAAGTTCAAGGCGTACGCCCTAACGAGTTGTTTGGTTGAGGCGAGGTTTTCGGTTGAGGCGTAAGCCCAAGAGACATCTTTTTAAAAAGGAATTAAAAACATTTTAAATTTAAAAGTAAACTTTTTAATATTGCTAAAAGCCCTAAATTAGAAGTCTTTCCTAATTCTTTCCGCTAGTCTGCCTCTACCAAGAGCAGTAATTTAGCACTTTTTTTGCAACAGAAAACTTCATTCTTCTCCGTAAGTCAAATTCAACAGGTTTGTTCCTTCGTCCATGTAAAAACTATATTATTTTGAACTCATTACTTTCCTCTCTTTTTATATTTCACTGTTAGTTTATAAATATGTAAGTAATTAGTTTTTTAAGTTCGGTGATTCTCTTGCTCTCTTTCAAAATATAATATGGGATTATATGTATGCGTGCTTTTATATGTATTGATTAGATTCATATATAATTTCACTTATTTATTTGGGATTTATATGTAATTTCACTTATATAATTTATATGTAATTTCACTTTTATATATATATATATATATATATATATATATATATATATATATATATATATATATATATATATATA